>NC_050068.2:217835275-218054215 GCF_009764565.3 Dermochelys coriacea
TGTGAGGGCCCCCGGGGGGGAGGGGAGTGGGGCAGGTTCCTGGCTGAGGGAAGCTGGGTGGTGCAGGATAGGGAGAAGTTGTGGCTGCAAGGAGGCAGGTTGCATAAGGAATGCTGGTCTGGGGTGGGGTTGGGGAAGGAGTTGGTGCCCATGTGGGGGTGGGGAGAGCAGGGCAGGTTTAATAATTTTATTAAGATAATGCTGAAGTAAAAAGAAAACCATATAGAGTTTAGGCATAGAAGTTTCTGGTTATCAGGGAATAAGTTACAGATTATCAAGGGGTGCAAAATTCAGTTTAGGAGCTGGTGGCGTAAGGAATACATAATCTGCAATCTCCTACTACAGACCCATTGGGGAACTGGCCCATGTGAGACTTGCATACAAGGGTGGTTGGAGAGGGGCTGCAGGAGGGTGAGTGGGGCTTGGGCTGGGTATGTCTGGGGGGGACCTGTGAGTTTGCAGCAATGGTGAAGGTAGGTTAGGTGAGGAGGGTATGTCCAGGCAGCCAGTGGGACATGAGTGTGGGATTAGAAGGGATTTCAGTCAGCTTGGAGAAAAGGCACAACTCCATTCAAAAAAAGCTCCTAACTCCACACAGTCATAGACGCATCTCAGTACCTAGACTAGCATCTGCTACCCAACTCGCCTCCCAAGCCCTGACGGGGAAGCTAGCCAGTGACTGAAGGGTTAGGAGGACTAGGAGGGGGAACAGGAGAGTCAGCAATAAGCATGAATGGCAGCTAAACAAACCCTCACACTAAAAACTGAGACAGGTCCAGGTCTTGACAGCTCTTCATCTCTGCAGACCTTTGACTCCACATTCAAAGTTCTACATCCAAACCCTACCCTGGGTAGGAGCGGAGGGAAACACCCACCCTGCCTGATGTATTTGTGGCCCATGGAGCATAAAGAATCCAAGATTTCATTTAAGACAAAGGGTACGTCTCTAGTCCTTGTGGTCAGGAAGTTAGCCTACAAAATGATAGCCTACTGTATACTGATGTAACCCCTTGCCTGCAGATAGCCTGAAACAACAATGCTGATTTTTACAATTACTCAAGAGAGGTGTAATTCCCACTCCCAAATTCCCATTAATCTCACTGGGGCATTGACTCTAGAGCCTAAGGATAGCACTAGGCAAAGAACTGTCTGCACTAACACGGCTGCTACTCTGAAATCTGCATTAACTATTTCACTGATGAACATTTGAGCAGATGGGATGGGAAGGAGGTGGGAGTGAAGCCCATGGGGTGGGAATTGGGAGCTGCTAAATTGAAGGAAATGGAGAGAGAAGACAGGGAAAAATGGAAAGAGACAAGCAGAGAAAGGAGGATGGGGAAAAGAGAGAAACAGAGGGCAGAAGCAGTAGTGGATCCTAACAGGATTCCCCATCCTCCCACTGTGATACTGAATGAGACTTGAACAAGTATAACAATGATAATTACACATTCAGTCACTGTGTAAAAGTTGTCATCTCTGCAATGCCCCCGTTGCCAGCACTGGGAGCTGTGCTGTGGGTGATGGGTGTACAGAACCTTAAATGCATGCTCCAGCCCATGGACCAAACATGGATTTTGCCTCTCTCCATTAATATGACAGCTCTGGTTTAAGTGAGGCCTGATCATCCCCTGCCCCCTTTGGCCATTAGCCTGCCAGGATAAGGTGTTGCAGACAGACAAGGATACTTTGCCTCTACAGTGCTTATACCTGAGGATCAAAAAAATGCTTTGCAAGTCTGAATGAATTAGGCTCATATCCACATTTTATAAAGGGGAAAGAGAGGCACAAAGAGTGGAAGTGATTTGCCCAAGGTCGCCCACTGAGTCAATGACAGATCTAGGATTGGCACCCAGGTGTCCTGAATCTCAGTCCTATGACTTAACTTTGATGGCTTACCTGAGTTCTGGCTTTCCTCCACTGGAAACTGGGCATCACCAGCTGCTTCTGCTCCCCTTCCCGGGCATGATAGAGCATGTTCTGTACCCCCTGCTGAGTTCCAGTAAAACTCCCCATAGCCCATGCCAGTCCCACTTGGGTAAGGCTGGTAAGGGGGCACAGCCAAGTGAGTACTCATGTGGGTTTGGTTTGAAGGTATGCTCCCCCCCCCGGGTGCTCCCCACCCCCACCTCCCAGTAGACAGCACCTCACTCAAGGACTGAAGCTCACCACCCAGGATGAAGGTGCCCTAGAAAGTCTACCTTTATAGCTAGCAGTTCCCTTCTAAGGAGTACAATATCCTGCATCAGCCAGGTCTTCAGTGCACATTGTCATGTTAAAGAGGGTTGATTGGTGGGGAGGGAACGGTGTGAGAGAAGGAGGGGATGGGGGAAGAAAGTGACACATGGTGGCATCAGGATTAAAAAATGTCTCCCTGAATTCCTGGCATTCTACAGTCCACCCTTGCATGGGTCCATAGCCCAGGGAAGTCAAGGTAAAGCCTCCCACTGACTCCACTGGGCTCTGGCTCAAGCCCTATGTGTGTAAAAATCATTCCAGAAAGGAGGCCATAGAGGAGAAATGCTCACAGCCCCAGCCAACCCTCCTCCCTACTTCCAAATCCATGGGCGTTCGGTTCTGGAGGTGAACTTCACACCTGGCCCATAGCTCTATAATGGGGCACATCGAAGCCCATTCCAAAGGGGTTTTGTAAGCAGAGGGCTTGATTCCCGGCTGTCCTGCAGTTTGTAGACACAATGACACCAGCGCAGGATAAAATGCTACCAAGGCAGAATGGGGGCCCTTGATACCCTTTGCGCTGGGGGAAGTGACAACACAGGCAGCAGGACAACAGTGAATCAGGCCCCAGGGGCTGGAACCTATTGGGGCATTTTTTTCTTCTTTCATATGAAATTTCCAATTTGATAGGAATTTGATGGGGCCAGCTGAGAAGTGCCAGGAAGGGGCCTAGCCCGTCTGCCAGTGCCAGGTGCTAAACTGAAACCCTAAACTTAGGGGAAGTTCATGTCAGGCCCCAGATCCAATTTTGTAGAACAGGTCGATATACATATGCTCTCCGCTCATATATGAACGAATGAGGCATTTTTGTTGTATCATTGTGCTGGGAGCTAGAGATACAACCTGTCGGGGAGAGGGGCAGGATGGGGAGCTGGAGGGGCAGGGAGGGGATCACTGGCTGTAGTAGTCACTTCTCCTTCAGAGACACTTCTGTGTAGTTAAGCATTTTCTTGGCTGCAAACTGTTGCTGGACTATTCAAGGTTGGATGAGGTGATCCAAGGACAGGAGCAGTTTGTGTCCTCTCTTATGGCCAGCCTCATGTAATGCATTGTGGCATTTCATTTATTAGTATATTGCACACCCAGAGGCTAAGGGAGTGAGCACCTACAAAAGCAGTCATGAAATAATCACAGGTAAGAGAGTCCTGTAGTTCACCCACAGACCAGCACGTCAGGAGACCTTCTTCCTTTTCATGGTTCTGCCAGTGATTTGCTCTGGGAGCTTGTTCAGGTCATTTCACCTCTCTGTTTTGATCTTCCCCAGAGGTAGGAAGGTATTATGCTACTAACCTAAGCCACAGGGGCATTGGGAAGCTGCCACTAATGTTTGTAAAGTGTATTCAGATCCTCTTGATCTTCTGAGGATCTCAAAGCATTTTACAAACATTAGTGAGTGAGTCAGTCAAAGCATTGTCATGTTTCAAAGATGAGGACCCATAGATGGCTGGATGTCAGAAGCCCAAGGTTTTAATCGCTGCTCTACCACTGACTTGCTGTGTGCCCTGGGGGGATGAATCATTCGGCCTCAGTTTCCCCATCTATAAAATGGGGACAACGCTACTTCTTGTAATGTGCTGCAAGATCTCTCTATGAAAAGCCCTCTGTAAGAGCAAAGCGCTATTATTGTCTGTGTGGGGTAACTGCTTATTAGGTCTCTGTGGGCTGTCTTCCCTTACCTCTCCTGTGCCACATGGATGTAGAGGATGGTGAAAGCTGGGGTGCCATCAGTACAAAGTTCATCTCTTCATCAGAGCTGGGTGGTGCAGTTGCTTTGTTTTCCCATAGTCTGGCTGAAACTGGGACATGGGTGAGAACACTTTGTCTAAGACTGCTCAGTCCAGACAAGTTAGGTATGATGTGGAAAGGTAGTAGCAACAATACCTGCCCCAGAGGGAGGGGGTTGGCCCACCATTTGTCAAGTAGGCTCCTAACTTCCCAGGTAGCACTGGAGATGAGAAGCACTTCTTTTTATCTGTACTTGGTGAGGTGTCTTAGGCCTTTCCTCTGTCATCCATCTTACCACTGTCATCCAGGCCTTGGTCACCTCCAAAGCTGATTCTTACATGATGCTTGGAAGACCTTGCAAGCGACAGCTGGAGAAGAATACACGTGACTGCTTGTTTAGAGGCACTGATGGAAGAAAGTACATTATTCCAATTCTCCATAGACTGCGCTAGCTTCCTATGCAATTTGCAGTCTTTGCATCTTTATGTTTTGTGTTCTGGCTCCCTGATGACAGCCCCAGCTCTCTGCCCAACTGCTTCCAAGACAATTGAGATCACCTGAGACACTAGAACTGACAGTCCCTAGTGATCAACTTTTCAAAGGGGCCAAGCATGGAAGTAAAGGGTGCTCAGTGCCTTTGAAAATGACGCCTCGAATATCTGAGGCCTGACAGCCGGGATTTTCATTAAGTTTGGAATTTACATCCTCTACTGCTTCATTGCAGCCTGATTCTGAACCCTCAGGGCATAGTCTACGGGCCATCAGCTCCTCCCCCCCCCCAAAGGGTAAAGTGCGTGTAAAAAACTAATGGTTGGGTTGTAGTTTGTTTACTCTGACACTTATTAAATTGTACGCGTGGTTTGAAATGTTATTCCGGTGCATTGTGTAAGTCATAAAATAAACAATGCAATAAATGCAATAAATAAATGTAATCTTAAATTAGGGCAATACATAAAGGCAATCTTAAAAATGAAGTGTAATGGGGGGAAAAAAGTGCGGTGCACATAAAAATATTGGGTGCAGGTTTTCACTTGAAATTTTAAATGCACAAAAGTGATGGAAATTCAAAATGCTGCAACCAGAACGTGGCTCTGCTGAACATAATTTAACAGCTCTACCTCCACCTTGAGGTTCACATCATGATTGTCATGGTGCTGCACCCCAGAATAACTTCACACAGTTCTGAGAGCTAGAATTCAGATCCTCCAGATCCACATTCCCCCCCCACACCCCCACCACAAACCAAAATATAAACAAAACAAGCCTCAGGCCACCTGAGCTAGAGGAGAATCTCAAATTTTCTCTGAGAAGTACAGGGCCTATGTCACACAGCTGAGCAGTTCTGATTCCATCCAGTTGAGGGCAATGGTCTGTATTCACACACACACACCTACTAGCCACTGAAATATTTAGGTGTTAATGTTAGACTGACTGTCGGTATGGTAAGGAAGAAAAAAACATATAGCAGACTGTGAGAAAATATCCCCAAGAAAGTATTAGAAGCCTTATCAATAGAAAATGAGTACTTGTGTCACCTTAGAGACTAACAAATTTATTTGAGCATAAGCTTTCGTGAGCTACAGTGAGCTGTAGCTGACGAAAGCTTATGCTCAAATAAATTTGTTAGTCTCTAAGGTGCCACAAGTACTCCTGTTCTTTTTGCGAATACAGACTAACACGGCTGTTACTCTGAAACTTATCAATAGACTCATTTGAACCCACAGTAAGACTAGACAAAACCCTGAGACATTGGCTCCAGAGCTGTGGGGTCTGTAGCCTCAGAGCACTTTCTGGTGGTCTGAGTTGAGCTGGCCGGTCAGTTGGGCCCAGATCCTTCCAATTAGGAGCCTAAATACCTTTGACGATCTGGGCATTGGTGCTGGCTCTCCTTGTCTCCGGATCCTTCTTCAGATGTCCAAGTTCTTCAGTGCAAAGTGCCTAGAGGCCAGTAGAAAACCAGCCTAGCAGCCTGTACTAGAAACTACGGATACGTAAGAAGGGAGAGGAAACAGGAGCTGCCCTTGGGACTAGAACCACCAGTGGAACTGGAACTGCCAGGACAGGCGGAAAGTCCAGCAGAGCAGAGAATGAGTCAGCTCAGTGGGGGAGGGAGGGAGAAGGGGACCAAATGGCAAAGGGGAAGTAACACAATAGGCTTCCCCCCACCCACCCCCACAATGGTTTAAATGCAAAACCACAAATCTAAGTCTAGTATCTCACCAAGTTGGAACCAGTTTCACTGAACACTACACTTTGGCTTGCTGAACACTAGGCCTGAGTTCAGGTTCACTCCAAACTGGGCACGAGTTCTGCTCAGAATGGGCCAAACTTTGTTCTGAACCAGGCCCAGGTTTGATCTGAACCATACCCGGGTTTGATAGCTATTGAGCCCAGGATTGGTCCCTGGTGGGCCTAGGGTCACTTATCTGGGGTTGAGTTTGCTTCAAGTTAGGCCAGGTTCACAGGGCTTTGGGTTCTGACTTCTGTGATGCAGGACTTTGGCTCGTCTGAAACTTAACCAGAGCACTGAGCTCGAAATCACTACAGCCAGGCCAGGATTAGCTCTAAACTGAGCCAAGATTCACTCCAAATGGCGAAGTTTGTAACTGCATTGAGCAGATTAGTTATTGTTTGTAAAGCAGATTGAAGTGAAAAAATACTCTAGACACATAAAGTACTATTATTATTATTATGAAGCAAGCCTGAAACCAGACTAGTTTCAGGGGCTGTAACAAAAATGTCACCCTGCTCTAATTATACAGACCTGCTTGCCAGATGGGCTGAGAGGGCTAATTGAGTTAATGCTCAGAAAGTGCTTTGAGATCTTTGAAGGAAAGGTGATATGTAAGTGTAAACTGCTGTACTATAATACTATGTTATATCCAAGCCATCTAGGACTTCTTGTCACTGTGATGCCTGCTGTCATCACAGAGACAGAGGGAACAGAACTCAGCTCCTCCTACAAAAATAGAGGCTCCAAACCAAACACTTCAGCAAAAGGAGAATCTCCATGAACAGTGCAGGTCCTATAACACAGAGAGATGAGCGGTTCTAATTCTATGCCTCGGAGGGAAGTGGTGACATACTTTTATTACAGCGTATGAACGTTATTAATATTTAATGCTGCATTGCAGTCAGGATCGTCCAGAGTTATTCTCCCTGGTAGTCGAGTTTTGCTTTGAATTTCAGGTTTACTTCAAACCCCTAACTCAACATGAAATTCAGGAGGGGGAAGGGACCTACCCGGAGCAAATATTCATATGAATATCTTTATGACCCAAAACTGCCAAGGTTCAGATGGCTGGAAGTATTATCCCAGCCTTATAGGTAGAGAAACTGAAGCACAGAGGGGCTTAAGTCACAGAGGCATTGGCAGAAGGCTTTTCATTGTTGGGGTGGGTGCCAGACAGTGGCTATATGTTATGGTTAATTACTCTATGGCTGCAAAACCCTTTCTACTCCTTTCAGATGCTCACAGCTGTCCAGTAACATTCTTCTGGGGGGCTTGATATTTTCTGGGCTTGCTTTCTGACAGGAGGTTTTTTGAAGGATTGAACAAAATCCCTTCAGCCATTCGTGAGCTGGGTGAGGCTGAAAAAACATGCACTGTCCCTGTCTAACACATGTAAAGAGGCCACTCTTGTTGATGACAATAGCAGTTTGGGCCTCAACTCCAATGCAGGCCCAAAGCCTTGGAATGTACTTTAACTACATCATTTGGGAACTTTTTCAATCAGCAACAAACCTGTTTACTTACCTTTGTATTGAACTGAACAAATAAAGCGTTCATAGCAAAGGGCTGGGAGGCCACTTCACGTCTCAGAGTAGCAGCCGTGTTAGTCTGTATTCGCAAAAAGAAAAGGAGGACTTGTGGCACCTTAGAGACTAACAAATTTATTTGAGCATAAGCTTTCGTGAGCTACAGCTCACTGCATCAGATGGATTCCTTCATGTCTGTAGTTCTTTATTGAATGTTGTGAGGCAGCAATGTTGAATGGTTACAGAGGTCTGTAACCTCTGGGGGTCAGGGTCTGATTCCCTGACTTGCTGGGTCAGTTTGAATTCATCTCCCTACACCTCATGTTCCCCATCTGTAGAATGGGGGACCTGAGTCTGAGCTATGTTTGTAAAGTGCTTTGAGATCCTTTCATTAGTAGTAATATATGGAATACTAATACTTAGCTCTTCGACAGTGCTTTTTCATCAGTAGATCTCAAAGTGCTTCATGATATTTAATGCCTGTATCCTCACCATGCCTCTGTGAGGTAGGACACAGCTATTATCCCCTTTGTACAGATGGAGAACTGAAGCACAGAGAGGCTAAGTGAGTTGCCTGAGGTCACAGAGGAAGTCTGAAGCAGAGCCAGGAATTGAACCTAGGACTTTTAAGGTCTAGGTTAGTGTCCTAACCACTCAATCATCAATAGGTTCTGGAGGTTGGCCTGGCTACCATTGTAGAACAGCATGAAAGGTCCTGGGACTAGCATGTCCCATTCCTTTTGATGGCTTATAGAACAGCACTCAATGAGAGTACAAAGTGTACCCCGGAACCTCCTCATGTTTGGGCATAAACTAAGGACCCCAGCAAACCTCTTGTGTTGAGTTCCTGAAGAGAAACAAAGGGATCTGAACCATCTGACATATGCAGAAACCCATCAGTCCAAAACAGAAAGAGCTCACACCATTGCCTTGAAAAGCTTCGCTATCCAGAGGGCACTTTTCAGTGTGTGCTGTTGTGGTCATTTTCTTTTCTTTTCACGATCTCTGTCTAATCATGCTTTGTCATTGTTTAGTGTTTATTGAGCATTCCTCTCACACTTTCTTGCAGCAGCTCTGCCTTTAAAATAAAACAACTAGTAGATTAGCTTTCAAGATGCTTTGCTTGTCCATTGATGTTCTTTCTTCCTGGCTTTGCTGAAAATCCTCTCGTAATAAAGGATTAGGGTATAGATAGGGCCAAGCACATTCCCAGCCTTTGAGAAAGCTCTGATCCATAAATTCATAGTTGGCCCCTCTGGCCTTGCCTATACTAGAATAAAAGCGCATACATGTTTGACAAGTCTAATATAAACAAGGCAGGGTGAGGCAGTACAGTGGTTAAAAATGCCAGAAGCTGGTCTATCCACGTGCTCTCACTCCAGTTAGCTCCAGTGGAGCTGCTCCAGTTCAAGGCCCTGTCTAGCCCCGGACATAGCACCCCTTCAGCAATTAGTTACCAGCAGCTGGTTTAGCTGAAGCACAATTTAAAGGTAATTCCTGGTAAGCACCAGTTGAATGCTATTTCTTAGCATAGGCAAGGCCTTACACCAGTAGTGGGAGAAATTCAGAAAATCCTCATGTAGCTGCAGCCGAGTCAGGAGATCTGGGTTCTGTTCTCAGCCGTACTACTGACACACCATGTGACCTTGGCAAGTCAATTCCCCGCCCTGTGCCTCAGTTTCCCTATTTGAAACATGGGGAGGATAGCATGCTCCTCCTTGGTTAAGTGATTTGAAATCTTTGTCTCAGTTAAGAGTATTTGGCCTAAACCAAGACTGCACCCTCTGCGTGAATCACACTGGGATCAGTTCCCACAGTGAAAAGAATCTGGTGTCTTTCTCTTTGGGAAGGGAGGAGGGGGTTGGGGCAGTGGGGTGTGGTGTGATGCTTTGAAAGGTCTTTGAAGAAGCACAGGGCAGGGTACCTGTGAAGTGTTCTTATTGCCAACCCCAACCAACCACTTTTCTTCTTCATTAAGAGAAAACTGCCATGGAGAAGACTTGAAAGGCCCAGGGAACCTCTGAACTCAGCTCTGTGGGAAATGCACAGCTCAGTGGAACCTGCAAACGAGCTGTGATTAGGGGTTTGGCAGATTGTTTGGGGAGGGGACACTAGTGGACTGGGAATGGTGGCCAGCAGCTAAAGGGTGAGTCAGCCACCTTATGTTCTCTATCCAGCTTCTCTCCACAGTTGGAGACCCTCCCTGATTCTGGTATGACTCATTTCGCTGCTGTTTTGGAAACCCTCTCCAAATGGCAGCAGGCACATCCCAAGGCCTGAACTCTCCCCAACTCTCCCCCTTGTTCTACCCTCCCTGGTCTCTGTGCACTTCCTAAATAACCCATTTATCTATTTCTGAAAACCTCAAACACAAGATCCCCACATATGCTGTCCATGCTACTCACCTTCTGGCTACCTCGCTGACTGCTTTATCCCACTAATCTGGCTTTTGCCCATGGTAGCTGAGCACCACGATATGCTCTCCACACTTTTCACTTTCCTGTTATTGGACACCCACCATGCTCCTCAATTCTCCTGCCTCCAGACCATCTGGCAAGGGGGGCATGTCAGAAAGGGGCACCTGGCTGCTAGTGCAGAGAATGAGGGTGCGGGTTAAGGAAGATCTGGCATGCAGTTCAGTCAGGAACTGAGGAGCAGAGTGAGGGAGCTAAGAGGAGGGAGAAGGGAAGTCATGCTGAGGCACTTCTGGAGTGATAAGATAAGGGGGGGTCTCTTGGGAAAGAGGTGGTGGGTGGTCTGAGACCAGCCTTACAGTTCCTCCACTCAGTGTGTTGCAGACAAGTGTATCCTGAGGGTTAACAAGCCCTGGAGGATCAAATCCCCCCAACGCCTTCACATATTTAAGAGTGAGAGAAGAATGTGGTGTGCTAGGCTCCCTTCCCCATTTCAGTTGCCAATTCTGGTATCTGGGAGTCCCCCAGACCAAATGTGCTAGGAATGATGTCTCCTGCTCACATAGCAGGGCTCTGATCTGATATCAAAGGAGCAAATCTCAATGCCCCAAGGTTAAATCATCAGAGCATTTTTCCCAGCCTCTCTCTCCTTCGAGTGTCATGTTCAATTGGCAACAACAACAACAGCACAAAAGCCCATGTGATTCTGGGGTGCTGTATACACAGAGGAATCACAATTCCAGAGCTGTGTAATTCACAGATGCTACTAAAGTAGGAGGGTATTGTAAATACCAGGCAGCACAAAGAAATAATACAAAAAGGGATGCAGAAAGACAAAGGATGGGTTTGAAAATAACACCAGATTCAGCTGTGGAAAACAATAGCTAATACATCTGGAGGAAAATAATCCCAAACACAGCTGCTTAATGGGAGGGAGACCTCTAGAAAGCAGTGATGGTGAAAGAGACCTAGAGTATGGGCAGCAAAATAGAAGCGTGTTTGCAAATGATAATTATAAATCTAATTAAAGAAACAGCAATAATACTTTACACTTGTGTAGCTGTCATCAATAGATCTCAAAGCACATTACAAAAATAAACATAATTATCCCCATTTTACAGATTGATGGCAATTGAGGCATAAAGAGGCTAAATGACTTGCCCAAGGTTATACAGTAAGTGCTGCAGCTACAGCTAGGAAAAAATGTGAGGCCCCATAGGCAGGAGGCCATCTCAGAGTGAAGGGGTGAGATTATGCACAGCTGTGGTGAGGTCACACAAAGAGAACAGTGTTCAATTTTCTGGGCATTGCTTGAATAAAGGAACTCAGAAAGGATCAACAAACACGATTAGAGAGCAGTTCTTCTCTGCCAAGGGACTGTAAAGACAGAATAATAGGATCCCATGGTTATGGTCTTCCAGTGGAATTTGTATCTAGTGCTACATTTACAGTTAAAGGGGGATTTTTCTTACCACTAGCCCTGCACAGCCAGCCTAGGCTCTGAGGGTTTGCCCACACTACAAAATCATGCGAGAACCCAGGAAGAGAGAATCAAGTTAGCTGATGCTCTGCTAACTCCCAGTTTGTAATCAGCTCAGATCAAGATAAATTGAGTTCAGCATCAGTTTAGCTAATTTAGTTCTTCATAACCTTGTTCAAATGCAGTACAGTTTTGTAACATAGACAAGCCTGAGGCTGTGTCTATGCTAGGAGTGCTTCACCAGTGTAGGAATACCAGTACACTACAGCAACAAAGTGCTCCTAGTCTGGAGGTAGCTATAGCTTAGTGCCGGTATTGCAAAATCACCCCCACCTGTGAAACAAGCTATACCAGTAAAAGCACACACACAGTTGTCTTGATCAGGGATCACACCCCTGACCAACAGGGCTGTACTGGCAAAGCATAGACCTGGCCTGAAAGTCAAACTAGCCTCTTGCCTTCTCACATGTCATCACCAGTAATAAGGATTCTGCAGAGCAATCAATGGCCTCTGTGATACTTGAGCATCCGATGAAGTGAGCTGTAGCTCATGAAAGCTTATGCTCAAATAAATTTGTTAGTCTCTAAGGTGCCACAAGTACTCCTTTTCTTTTTGTGATCCTTGTGAAACTCCAGTGTCCTCAATGGGTGTGAACGGGTGTCACAGATTGGAACCTAGTAAACAATTCTGTTGGCCCATAGCTTCCTATCTCTGAGCTGTGTTGGCTCTACAGAGCAAACAGGCAACAGAAAGCTGTCCAAAAACACACTCGTTACTAAAGCCAGTAGCTCTCCCGCTGAATCCACACAGGGAGCAGAGCTGCTAAATTAGGGCCAGATGTAGATAGTCATTTTTCAGTGTAGCACTGCACTTTGAGGGGATGGATTCAAGATCCATGAGAGAAAAAAAGAAAATTAAGAGCTAAATATCTGTAGCTGGGCCAAACCAAGACAGAGAAGGGTGTGGGATATGATACTCACCTACAAAATACTCAATGGGAGGGAGAAACCTAGGAAGCCAGGATGCTGAAAGGCAAGAGTAGTGAGCAAATTAGATGTGTTTTGAGTGGCATATGGCTGCTTAATGCCAGTGCAGGTTTGGGTGGCATGCACACAGACCAATGCAGAGGAGGGGCTAAGACCCCCTCTATCTAGCTCTGGTGTGAGTGCCTCTGGAGTGTGATGTTCAGCTCCAAGCACCCCATTACCAGACAAACTGGAGAGAGTTCAGAGAAAAGCAACAAAACTGATCCATAGCCCAAAAGGGGATTATTTATGAGGAGAGACTAATTATGCTGACTTTGGCTAAAAGCCTGCTAACATGGACCATGCTGGGAGTACACAAAGCTCTCAAGGTGGAGGAACAACAAGTTGAGGATTTCAAAAAGTATAACTTTATTTGAACAAAAATGAAGAAATACCATTTTGTTTGTTGAAGAATAAACATATCTATGTGTGGATCTGCACTGGGGTATATCAGCTGGGATCTCCACAGCAAACACAGCCCTGGAATTCTCCTCACCTGTAAACACAGGTCAGTGCCTGGGGGTCTTTATGGAGAACACCTCCCTTGGCAGTCACATCACCATTCACCACCCACTACATCTTTTCAAAATAGGGAACAGCCTGGAGTTTTGCACAGGGGCCACACCCATGTAATGCACCCCTCTGACCTCCAGGTGCCACCCCAGCACACTGCTTCATACCCAGATTAAAACAAACTTTAATGTCAGCTCATTTCCCCATTTAACATAGTAAATACAATAGCAGGGCCACCCTACCCACCATCTCCAGCGAGCCCAGGGCACTCTAAGCATGAGGGAATTACAGCAAGAGGATCCTCTCTGTTGTAGTCACCCAGCAGCACATGGCATGGGCTACAAGGGGACACACTCTTGCCCTCCACGACCTCCCCTAGGACAGAGAAATCCATGGACACAATTTGGGGGGAAAGGGGAGGGGAGAAATGGGACTCCAAACACCATTCCCTGGTAACCCATGCAGTGTCAATGTCATGCCACTGTGTGCATTCTGAAACCCCTGAGCTGTTTGCACACAGCCTCCCCCTGGCATTTTCATCGCAGCCACTTCCTAGGCCTGAAGAGAAACTGAGGCTGTGGAAAGGGAGTGGGAATAAAGGAGATCAGAAAAGGATGGAAGTGGGGGATCGAGAAGGCAGGGACTGGGCAAGAGAAGCAGGTTGGAGCTCAGGGAGGGGGAGAGGAAATAGTGGTTGGTGGTGGGGTGATATGGAAAAGGGGAAAGGGGAACCCCAAGGGCATGGGGTGAATGTAGGAGTTAGGAGCTCCAGAGAGGTTGGGAGGGGTGTTCGGCGGGGTAGGGGGATTTCAGGATGAGAGGCTGGGGGAGGGAATTTGTGGAGCAGGTAGGAGTGAGGGAAGGGGAAGAAATGGGGGGAGGTCCAAGGGTGGAATGGGCAGGGACCACACCACACTAGAGTGGCAGATGGGGAGCTGGGATGTGAATTCCCTCTTGCCCGCCATCCTGTTCCCAATGCTTTGAGGGACCTGGGGGCCTGTAAGGAGCCACTGCTCTAGAACCATGGCTCCTTGTACTATGTGTATGTAAAGTTGCTCCAGGGAGGTGGCAGAGGGAGGTGTAAAGGAGTTATTGGGGGACGGTAAAAATGTGGAAACCTCCAGCGGGTAGTAGGAAGGGCTGTGACTGGGGGGATAGGACAGGAGTGAGGCTGCAGAGGCCATGTCTACCAGGCTCTTCAAAATGGGCCCTCCTGGTCCATTTGTCCCACCCGCTACAAGCGGCTGGTGAGGATGGCGTCAGCCTGGCAGAACTCGGCAGCCACCTCTTCAAAGGTGCGGCCCCATGTCTCCGGCACTCGGCACTCGGAAGTAGGTGTAGAGAACAGCCATCAGCAGGAAGCCTGTGAAGAGCAGGAAGACATAGGGGCCCACTATGTGCTAGGAAGGGAAGGCAGGAGAGCAGGTTAGCAAGAAGAAAAGAAGTACTTGTGGCACCTTAGAGACTAACACATTTATTAGAGCATAAGCTTTCGTGAGCTACAGCTCACTTCCATCGGATGCATTTAGCAAGGTACCACACATCCCCAGGCCCCTGGGATATGAAAGGAACGGAAGGGAGTAAGAGGGTGCTGTAGTCTACTTAACTCTCCGTTACTTTATTCTCTATGCCTTCTCCCTCTCTTGCTTTTTTCTCTCAGTGTCAGTACCTTTATTAGCACCAGGAGGGCAAGGGTTACAAGTGCTACAAAAGTAGACACAGTACATCGGGGGGGTACTATAATCTTTGCAGGAGCACTGCTGGCTCCTATGGAGTGTAGGGACAGGCATTCCAGGGTGTATCTGGCTCTACAAGCCTGGGGAGTGCACACCCAGCCCCAGCCCCAGCAGACAACTCCAGGGGGAGGAAACTGTATGTAACCCATTCGCTGTGGCTCTCTGTTTCCCTCTAGTGGTGACTGGGCCTCAGACTGAAGTGGATGAGCTGCCTATAGCCTTAGCTCTTTTAGATCAAGCTGTAGAAGCTCACATATTATGATCTAGAGCTCCAGGTTCAGTCCCTGCTGCTAGGGAGACCAGATGTCCCGATTTTATAGGGACAGTCCCGATTTGGGGGGCTTTTTCTTATATTGGCTCCTATTACTCCCCACCCCGTCCCGATTTTTTAGACTTGCTATCTGGTCACCTTACCTGCTGCTGACACCCTGCCCTGGGGCACTGCATTACACACACATTAAAGCAGGTCACAAATGCTTTAGAAATAAAGATCAATGGGGCCTTCAGGCCAGTGACCCCTCTGGCACAGAAGCCTATCAGGGTATGGCGTGTACAGCTGTTGGGTATGGCTGTGCTCAGGACTTGCTTCACTCACCAAGCAGGGTCCACAGCCAGGGCTCAGTGGCTGTTGGGATCCACACCCCAGTTGCAAGGAGAAGATGGCTGGCAGGACAGGGGCATTGCCTGTGCTATACCAGCCCATTCAGTCGTACCTCAGTTGGACTCACTCTCTTCTCATATAGTGGCCAGGTCCCTGAGCATCCCATACCAGCTGACCACACCTCCCAGGGCACAGTGCTCCTGTGTCTGTGTCCCAGACTGGGATCAGTGCTTGGCCTGCAACAAGCCTGCCAGCAGGGGGACTGTGGCACTGTCTGGTTCCTCAGATCTGTTCCTGCCTCCTTGCCCAGGCCTGGAGCTCAGCTGTGAACCACATTCACAGGGCATGATTGGATACAACATGCCCTACTTTGTTGCCGTGCACATTTGGGGCAGATCTTTCTCCCTGTGCACATTTATGCTTCCAAGGGAATGATGAGCCCCTCCACCCCATACCTGTTTCTAGGGCCAGTTTCATAGTGGTAATGGTTGTATACAATAACAAACCTCTGGCCACTTAGAACTTGGTGGTTGTCACTGTTCCACTCCAGGACAGATCTCAGACCCTCCTGTTCCAAAAGCCCAGTGTCTGAGTACATGGACTAAGGGAGAATCTCCATTAGCCACGAGCAATATAGGGTCTGCTTGTCAATCGCCCTGAACCGTGTGCAGTCATTTATATCAGTGCAAAGTGGGTGTAAAACGCTACCATTCTGTTCCCATTTCACATCCACATTGCACTGGGGTAAAGGACAACACAAGGAGCAAGGCAACGGTGAGTCAGACCCAAAGCTTCTCCTTCTGTAAATTTTGATAGTTTTATTGGCATGAGCATGCATCTAAGCGCTGCCAAAGACCATTAATACATCAGGTATCCTGTGTACGTGGCACCCTTTTCTGTGCTAATGTGATTTTATAGCATCCAGCTCTGATTCAGTGGCAGCTGGCCATACTGTGATCCTTTTCCTGCCCTCACATACTTTTTTTACAGTGCTTTCCTGCCTCCCTTTGGAGTGGAAAGTCCTGTCCTGCTTCTCATAGCTCAAGAAGCAGATTTCTGGCACTTGACATTTAAAGATGCAGGAAATGTCTCAGTTTCTCCCATCACAGTGACTACAGTCAGTCTTCCTCAGGTTTCCCCTGGGTCTTACATCTCCCAGGCTCTAGCTCTAATTTGTAATGATTGGGTTTGGCTGCATTCTGAACTCCAGTTAGCTAACATGAGGAAAAATCCTAGTGAAGACAAGGCAGATTGTAGTTTTCATGTGAGTCTGCAGGTTGAGTTAAAGACTACAGGGGAGCCTAAGGTTTACCTTGACTTGCTAATTAGTGTGTACACTATAGACTGTCTTGTCTTCACTGGTAGAGCTGGTTGGGAGATGGAATTTCTGTCCCGGGGGAAATTATAACATTTTGAAATTGGTTTTTGTTCCAAATTGGAAGAAGAAAGTTGAAATTTTGAAATTTGTCGCAGAATGGAAATTCTCAAAAATTTGAATTCAGAAACATCAAAAAGTTTCATTTTGATAATGTTGAATCATTTTGTTTCAACAACATCTAAGCATTATAATATTAACATTAATAATACACTGTAATATAAAAGTTGAAATGAAATTGTAAATACCTTGTTGAAAGGAAATGTTTCGACATTATTAAAAAGAACATTTCAACGTTATCTAAATCAAACAAAAATTTCAAAATTACTTGTTTTGGCAGTTTCCCCTCCAAAATATTGCTAAAATCGAGAATTTCTGAGAATTGTTGTTTGCAGTATTGTTGTAACTATGTTGGTTCCCTGGAGAAGAGCTCTGTGTAACTCAGAAGCTTCTCTTTCACCAGAAGAAGTGGGTTCAATAAAAAATATGACCTCACCCACCTTGTCTCTGTATTTTCCAACACATTTTGATTTAGATGAAACTGAATTTTCCAATGGAAATCTGTTCCAACCCCATTCCAACCCCGTCCCCAAAGTTCCCACCCCAACTCCACCCCCTCCCTGCCTCTATTTGACTCCTTCCCCAAATCCCGCTCCTGCCCTGCCTCTTTCTCGCCTCCTCCCCTGAGCGTGCCATGTTCCCACTCCTTGCCCTCCCTCCCCGAGCTTGTTACGCCACAAAACAGCTGTTTTGTGGGGGGCAAGCACTGGGAGGTGGGTAGAGGAGCGGGGACGCGGCGCGCTCAGGGGAGGGGGAGGAGGCAGAGATGGAGGTGAGGTGAGGTGAGGTGGGGGGGTGGGGAGGTAAGCTTGGGTGATGGTGGGTGCAGAGTACCCACTCATTTTTCCCTGTGGGTGCTCCAGCCCCAGAGCACCCACGAAGTCAGTGCCTATGCTGCATATACCAAGTTTGAGGACACTGCTTGAGTGCTTTGTGGTGAAAACATAGTTTGCTGTCTCTGGAGTTCTCACTGGAAACTGGCAAAGGTCACCCATCCTCATGGGCGCCAGGTTTGTATAATTGTTGATGGTGCCCAGAACGGGTCCAAGTCCCACCCCACCAACACCTGCCTTGTAAGCTGATATATGTTTTTAAAAATAATGTAAAAATGGACTGGAAACAGTAACCGTTTAACAGTTTCCCTATATTGCACAATGTGGAGGATGTGGCGGGATGAGGGCTCTGGCTGGGGGTAAGGGCTCTGGGGTGTGACTGGAGACAGTGATGAGCTGCCAAAATCTTAACAACCGGTTCCCTATAAAAAGTTCTGATTAAGGGATGTGCTCCAGTATGTATTTTTTGTACCAACAGGGTTACCATAGGTCCGTATTTTCCTGGGAGGAATTTTTAAAATTTAAAAATTCCTCCCAGACGACGATTTAACAACCAAAACGCCTGACCTGTCAGGGAAAATACGGATGTATGTTAACCCTGCCTAAATTTCTTTTTTAAAAAGAAGGGCCTGAACTAGAGATGAGCTCTGTTTCACATGTGTGGATCCCCACCACTCCCTGGGGGTGTGCTAGGGTGACCAGATGTCCCGATTTTATAGGGACAGTCCCGATTTTGGGGTCTTTTTCTTATATAGGCTCCTATTACCCCCCAACCCCTGTCCTGATTTTTCACACTTGTTGTCTTGTCACCCTAGAGTGTGCACATGTGTGGGTCCCAGCTGCTCCCTGCCCCCCTCATTGAAGCAGGTGTGCAGGGTTACTGCCCTGGGAACTGCAGGGCACCAGTGGACGTGGGGCCAGCTGCAGACAGAGGCGTGGAGCAGGGCTAGCTAGAGGCAGGGGGTGCGGGGCTGGCTGAGGGCAGGGAAGGGGTGCGGAGCTGGCTGGAGACAGGAAGGTGCGGGGTTGGCTGGAGGCAAGGGGGTGTGGGGCTGGCTGGAGACAGGGGCAGGCTGCGGGCAGGGCAGGGGGTGCATGCGGCAGGGGTTGGCTGGATACAGGGCAGGGGGTGCTGCAGGGGCTGGCTGCAGGCAGGGAGTGCAGGGCTGGCTGGAGACAGGGCAGAGGCTGGCTGCGGACAAGGGCTGGCTGCGGGCAGGGCAGGGGGTGCGGGGGTGGCTGGAGACGGGCTGGCTGCGGGCAGGGTAGGGGTGCGGCATGGGGCTGGTACAGGCAGGGCAGGGGGTGGCTGGAGACAGGGGCTGGCTGCGGGCAGGGCAGGGGGTGCGGCAGGGACTGGCTAGAAGCAGGGAATGCGGGGGTGGCTGGAGGCAGGGCAGGGGTGGCTGGAGATGGGGTCTGGCTGCAGGCAGGGGGTACAGGGGTGGCTGGAGACAGGGCAGGGGGTGCAGCAGGGGCTGGCTGCAGGCAGGAGGTGTGGGGATGGCTGGAGGCAGGGCAGGGCGTACGGAGGTGGCTGCAGGCAGGGGATGGCTGGAGACAGGAGCTGGCTGTGGGCAGGGCAGGGGGTGCGGCAGAGGGTGGCTGCAGGCAGGGGGTGCGGGGGTGGCTGCGGGCAGGGCAGGGGCTGCGGCAGAGTGTGGTAAACTCCTGACACCATGCTTCTATATTAAGAAAATGAAGAGCAACATCTCCCCAGTAGCCCAGCACCCTCGACACTATGCTGTGGTGATGGAAGGTGGAACATGGCTTCATTTGTTTAAACCCAGAAGAATGCAAGAGTACCGACTTACCATCGTATCAACGGAAAGGGTGAGCAGCATATTGCATAAAGCCATAACAAACTGGCCAAACATGAGCAGACTCCTCTGGCCCAGTCTCTCTACAAGGAAGACCTGGAAAGGAAAGAGAAGAACCTTCATACAATCCTGAGGTTCTTTCTGCTCTTTTATTTTAGCCCTTGCACATTTGTACTAAGCATCTAACCCACAGGGTTCCAAACTTTTTACTGGCATGACTGTATTTTAATGAATTATATCCTCCCAGGACCCCAGACAGCATGGAGGATGCCGTTTTGCTCTTCAAAATGGCATCCTCCATGCATCATGACCTTGCATGCACCATGCAGGCGAAGTAGGGTTACTAGACCTCCAAGATTGTCCTGGGGTCTCCAGGAATGAAAGATTAATCTTTAATTAAAGATTATGTCATGTGATGAGACCTCCAGGAATATGTCCAACCAAAATTGGCAACTCTAATGTAAAATCATGCAGTGTGGAGCAAAATGGTGTTCTCCACACACTAAGGATCCCCGCAATCCCATCTGCTGATGGCATGACCCCATTTAGGGTTGCCACACTCAGTTTGGGAACCACTGATCTAACCCATAAACACCCATGCTCTCGATGATACATTGAACAGTACCATGAACCTAGCAGGCACCAATGATGTGTTAAAGATGAACCTGGGAAATGGGTCACTCAGAACCAGGGTAAATTTCAGTGGAGAACCAAGAAAGATTCCATTAGCTCATCAGGCCTTGACCTTGCATTATAGATCAGCTATAGAAAGAGGTAAAAGTGAGACAGGATATAATGGAGGACTATAAATAATGAATGGTAGAGAGATGGTTATATGAGTGTTCCACTATACCCTTTCTCCTTAATGCAAGAAGAAGAGGGCACTAAAAGACAGCAGATTTCAAATGGATACAAGCAAATACTTTTGGATATACATTATAATTAATCTGTGGTGCTTGCCTCACCAGGATATTATTGAAGAAAATACTTTTAAAAAATGCATAAAATATGTTGGTGTAAATGAGTGAAAATTACTAGTAGTGTCAATCCACATGCCTCAGGGCATGGACTGCTCAGTAGCTGTGGGAAAGGAAGACATTTCCCACCCCACACCCCCCACCCAACTCCAATACTCTGATGTAGTGATGCAAAATTGTTACAGGGTTTTATTCCTTCTAATGAAGTACCCAACATTTGACCCATTGGTCTAGTCACTCTGGCAGGCAGGACTGTTGGAATAGATGTATGAGTAATATGGTTTGATATGGAAAGAGGGTGAATAACAGATCAGACAGGCTAACTGGTGTGTTTCCGAGTGGTAGGATGTAGAATATAGGACTAGAAGGAGGTGAGATACTAGACTAGATGAAGCCGAGGATCTGAGATGGTAGGGCAGAATGTAGAATACTAGACGGGATAGGTGCAGTGTGGATCTGGTATAGCAGGAGGCAGGATTTCAGACTAGCTAGACTATTGGTCTATTCCCATCTGGCAGGAGGTGGGATATCAAAATGAACAGACCATTGTTTTGTTTCTATAGGGTGAGCAAGTCCTATATTCTGATTGCCCCCTGTGCACTGGCTGGCATGTCTGCCTGGACAGACTGACTGCCTATCAGCCAAACAGCCAGAAAAGAGAATTAAAGCTCCGTGTGAAGCCCACTTACAGAGAATATTGTGAAGAGGATGTTAATGGCCCCAATTCCCATGGTAGTGTGTGGGGGCTGGGCAACACCAGCTAGCCGGAATATTTTTGTGGAATACTTGATTACCTGGGAGAAAAAGACACAAAGTAACATGATGAGAAAATGCTCCTTCCCTTTTAAATCAGCTCTAGGGTCTCCCCCGCAAAGCTCATCCCGAATCAGATGCTTCAGAAGAAGACAAAGCCCTCTCTCATTGTGCAATGTTGTCCTCTGAGAAGGCATTTATTCCTGACTCTCCAGCAAGCTAGAAATCAGTTATGCCCTGATGTATGGGAATAGGTAACAGCTTGAAGAATAGGCTGTAAGGAACAACTGCATTACATCCCATCTCTCTGATACCTGTGGATCTAGGTTTCACAGTCCTGCAGTTTGGGGGGTTGAGTGGGCATTTTGTGCCTTACCTCTGGCAGCCAGTTCATCTTCGTAGCAATTGATGAGAAAGTAACGGGGGCTCATGGGGCAAAAAGGCAGGGTGAGGTACTGGAGGGTGGCTTGTAGGGCAGACAAGGACAGCATGAGTGGCTGCCATCGGCTAGTGCCCAACACATTCTCCAGGATCACGATCTGAAACCAAGAGACAGAGAGAAACTTTCCAGAGAACGTTATCTCATGCCCAGTAGGGGGAGGCAGTAGCCGTCTCTGTCCCACCAACACTGCCCTGTGTCATAAACCCTGAGACTGAGGGACCCAAACCCAGCACCTTTCTGGACCAAAAGGTGAGAGTCATGCTGCTAGGTGTGCCAGGCCTTTGTACCAGCAGTCCTCTGTTTCAGATACATAGGTCTGAAAAGGCATTCAGTGTGTCCTATAGAGGGATAAAAAGAAAAGGAGTACTTGTGGCACCTTAGAGACTAACAAATTTATTAGAGCATAAGCTTTCGTGAGCTACAGCTCACTTCATCGGATGCATCCGATGAAGTGAGCTGTAGCTCACGAAAGCTTATGCTCTAATAAATTTGTTAGTCTCTAAGGTGCCACAAGTACTCCTTTTCTTTTTGCGAATACAGACTAACATGGCTGCTACTCTGAAACCTATAGAGGGATATATCCAGTGGTGAGCTGGAGCCAGTTCACACCGGTTCACGTGAACTGGTTGTTAAATTTAGAAGTCGGTTTAGAACTAGTTGTTAAATGGGTGGGCAAACTGCGGCCCGCCGGACCGTCCTGTCCATCCCGGCTGGGGAGGCTCCCCTGTGAATTGTTACTCACCCGGCGGCACTCTGAGCCTTTGGCGGCACTTCGGCGGCGGGTCCTTCAGTGCCACCAAAGACTCAGAGCGACTGAAAGCCGTGCCGCCGAAGTGCCGCCGAAGACCCAGAGCGACTAAAGGCTGTGCCGCCAAAGTGCCGCCAAAGACCCAGAGCGACTGAAGGAACCAGTTCTTCAGCTTCTGGCAGCTCATCACTGGATATATCCTTCCTCATGCTCCCTCCCTGCTCCCCCACCTCATGTTCTGATGGGCTCAGGCCTATGAGTCATAAGCCCTCACATCGTTGGAGCTAACAGAAATTCCATTATTTCTCTTTTAGCTCAGCTAGTCCGGGGCCTGGTCTCTGTTGCAGAAGGATCTGAGTTTTGCTGTGAAATTCTAGGTGGAAATTATAGTTGTAATCCTTGTCCAGGGCCAGCTCTTTACCTGCCCAATGAAGAGGCCCACTGTCTGAGACAGCTGGTTCATGGTGGAGAAGACCCCACGGACCCTGGTTGGGGATATCTCCTGGATATAAAGGGGAATCAAGGTCATGTTGAGTCCACAGAAGAGTCCAATGAGGAAGTGCCCCACAATCAGTGCCTCCAGGGAGCCTGAAATCTTGGAGACACCCATGAATCCCACGGCCATGAGGGAGAGGGAGTTAGCAATCAGGATGGAATTGCGCCTGAGACAGCAAAGAGATAGCAGGGTGGGTTATGGAGGAAGGGAATACATTAAAGTCTGGCACAAAGACACTGGCTCTGACCATGAACATGCCCAGCCTTCTCCCTGACCCAGGCCCTGAAAATATACAGCTCCTCTCTGACATGGCCCTTGTAAATACTTGCAGGGCCGGCTCTAGGTTTTTTGCTGCCCCAAGCTCCGAGAGTGCAACTGCCCAAGCCAAAACAAAAAAAAAAGGAGGGCCGGAATGCCGCCCTGGAATTGTGCTGCCCCAAGCACGTGTTTGCTTTGCTGGTGCCTAGAGCTGGTCCTGAATACTTGGTACCATTCTGGTACTTGCTCTGGGAATACCCTGTTCCTCTCTTGTATTGACTCATTGACTCTGCACTTTCTCTGCCTTTGTGTGGTGATTAAACACAGTCCCACTGCATGTACCTTCCATAATGATCAGCCACTATGCCCACAGTGAGCGCTGAGACGGTGGCCTCCAAAGCCAAGGTGCTGACGGTGAAGGACCAAAGCGTGGTGAGTGCTTGGAGAGACATGGGCTCCTTGAACCGCTCCTTCCAGGTCTGGTTGAAGAACTCCTCTATCACCTGTGTAGGAGAGAAACATTTCATGCCAACTTCTTCTCAGCAGTCTTCCCTGCACCTACATTATGTCCAATCTGCATTCTGCTTTGCTGGTGACACCACTCACTTCCTCATTGATCAGTTTAGCGATAACATCTCAGGCAGGACTCAAGCTGCCACCTGCCATTGTCATCACTGCACGCAGCTCACATCCCCTTCTGCTCAGCCTTCCTTCCATTCCTGTCAGTCCCCATTTCCTCCAACCTACAGTCTCCTCCCCTTCATCTCAGGACAACCCCATATTTCTTACCAATCTTTTCCCTCTCTCTTCATCCTCCTTCTTCCTGTTCCCTCCACCTTTATCCCTCCTTCCTTTCAGCCCCTTTTCCCCTCCAACTCCATCCTCCTCTCTCAGTGACCTTCCTTTCTCCTCAGACTTTATCAATGTCTTCAACTTTCCATCAGCCTTAATTCTCCTCTCCTCATCCTTCATCCCATTCCTCCTTCACTCAATCTTGATCACTCCTCCTCAGCTTTCCCGAGCCCCCTCTCAGTGATCATCTCTTCATACCTTCTTACTCCTCACCATCTCCACAGTCTTCAGCCTCCTCCATTTCCTTCCATCTTCCTTCAATTCCCTTCAGCTTTCACCCTCTCATCCCCCATCTTCCTCCATATCAGCCCCCCTTTTACTTCCCCTCAGCTTTCAGTGACTGAAAAGCGTTGACACCAAGGAGGCAGAGAAATTGTTCAGGGATGGGTGAAGCAAAGGAAGCAAACAGGATGAAACTGAGCCAAGTGTGAAGATTTCAGACTGGATCATCAGGAAACATTTCCTGACAGTGAGGGATTTGTGAGACTAAAGTCTCCCCAAGGGAAGAGGTGGAAGCCCCATTGCTTGGGATAGTTAAAACAAGGACTGGACAAAGTCCTGGAGAACAGCTGTAGGGAACCACCCTGTCCTGGTTGGTGGGGGTGGGCTGGACTGTTCTAGATAACACTGGTAAGATAAATTAATACTGTGCTTTTTAAAGCTGCTGGCCTAAGTTCACCGTCAGTGAAGAAAATATCATGTAATGAAGAGGAAGGATTGTCCAAGAGTTAGGACACTAACCTGGGATTTTAAAGACCTATGTTCATGTCCCTGGTTTTCCTCTGTGACCTTGGTCAAGTCCCTTAGTCTCCCTTTGCCTCAGGCCACCATCTGTAAAATGGAGATAATAGCTCTGCCCTGCCTCACAGGGGGGTGGTGAGGATAAAGACATTAAAGATTGTGAGGCGCTTAGATAAATATGGTAATGGGGGCCAGAGAAGTACTACAGAGAGAATGTCCTGTTAAATAAGAAGTTCTGTGGAGGCGCTCTGCTCAGAGCAGACTTACGTCCTTTCCTGCAATGGTGAACATTAAATAACTGTTTCATTATAATGCAAGAAATTGAGTGAACTCTCTCCTGCTTTTCAGAGTGTGCTAGCGCCCACCTTTCACAAGGTGGGCCTGAGATAAGGCCTAATGTATGGTTTTCCTATCGTTTAGTTGCAGGAGTCAGTCCCTCTATGCTCCTCAGCACTGCGCATCCCATTCTCCAAGCTCCACGCCACATTTCCTTCTCCTGGTCATTTACCATCTGTGGGGCATTGATGTTTCCTGTGTGGTAACCAATTTGCAACGATCCCAGCACTGAGGCCATCACTGAATGCACCAGGGTCCGTGTGACTGTTTGCTAAACAAGAAAATAGTTGCACAACATGGTCAGTAACAGGAACTCAGCATTTCAGTCATGTGTCTACCAGACACTAGGGGGAAAGCATGGGTTTTTAAAGATACCACTTAACACATCTCAATGTCCTGTAGTGTAGATAGTGAACACAAAGGCAGCCATGACCAGCTGATGTCTTTTAAAAGGTGTTAAGCCCTATCTACACTAGATACTAACATGTTTATAACCAGTATTTAATTCAAATGTGTTTTTAAAACACAATTTCTTTTTCTAGTCTAGACAATGCCAGACATCCTCCATCTCTAAGCTCTGCTACCTCGAAGCATCACCCTCTGCAGGATGCTTCCGCCCTTCTCATAACACCCGTCTCTGAGGGCAGGGACAGATTAAAGCATAGGCATTACAAGTCTGTGCCTAGCATCCCAGCTCTTCAAGTCAGAATTTCAGCTTTTTTGTTTCTAGCCCTGTTGGTTGTGAACCAAAACCTTGAAAATGTGACCTGAGTGTTATCAATGCAGTAATGCCTGCTTGATTCAGGAGAGCCTGAACCAATACTCGGAGAGGTTTGAGCTGCTCCATGCATCTTAATTGGGTGTTAAGTCTGAAACCAGCTACTGGCGGGGGGCCCTACTCACTCATTCTACCCCAGTAGAGGTTGCTATAATGGGGAGCCCTCTCTGCTGCCTCCCCATCACACCTCTGCTGGGGTATTGTCAACAACGATCCCCACACAGTACCTTCTCTTTGTGTGGGTGGGGTTGAGCCCTCTCCCCTCCGAGGATGGACTGCAGAAGCCTACCTGAAAACGGGGCGTGGTGGCAGTCCAGAATATGGCTCTCATTTGGGTAGCTCCTGCCACTACTACCCTAAGCAGCGTGGGGCCTTGAGGGCCTCACTGAAGGGTATGCCTACTATGGCCTAGAATTGCCTTAATCTAGCCCTGCCTTGGACTCTGCCCCCTCACACCTCTACTCCCCCAAAGAATGCTGTTAATTTCCTGTGATATCCCCAGTCTCCAGAAGGTGGAAAGGAGGGCATTTAGCCCCAGTACAATCCAGTTTCACATTCAATCTCACATAAAATGAAGTACTTGCTTGTCTAACGTAAGGATCCCTATATCACACAGTAAATCTGCATCGTATCTACCTTGTTCCAACCCATACAATGGTGCCAGCACCCTCAGTACTGGCCGACGTGTGAGGCAATGGGGTTGTGTGTGACCCTGTCAATCCGTGGCGGGGAATTTCTCTCTGGATATTTTCCCCTTAAAAGGATTCTTCAGTGGTCAGCTCACTCAGCCACCCCCTAGGGCCTCCTGGGAGAGAAAGCAGGTCCTAGTTTTCTGGGCAACATGGGATTTGTTTGTGTATGATATCATCACTGCCCATCAGCCAGCAGGTGGGATGGGATTGGCATCAAGGCTGGCCCTATGTTCTCATGACTCTGCCATCACCTGCCCTATGACATCACAAAAGGCTCTGATAGCTTCAAGGTTCCACAACACAAGAGGCTGGGGATGTTCATCCTTCCTTCCTCTCTCCCAGGTAACACCATGTAATGCTTCCCTGGTTTTGTTCATCCCAAAGACTGTGTGCTCTACCAGCACTGACATGCAACCAGCTCTGGTGGAAGGCAGCAAGCAGCCAGAGCTCACCATGCTGCACAACAGGGAATGAAGGATAGTCTAGCTGTAAAAAGGCATCCCCACTGCAAATCCCTGCTCTTACAACATATTATGAGAGACACTTAATATTCAAGGGTATGAACTCAGAGTTAAAGGTTGCATCTGAGACACTTGCACGCAGCATGGAACGCTAATGATCCATCTCAGAAGAGGGCCAAGACAACTCTGCTGGGATTTCAACTGGGCTTTCTGCCCAGTGAATGCTCCTTAGCTGATTCTTGGACCCCTAAACCATCTCCTCGCTAAGTACAAGCCCGCAGCCGCAAAAACAAACATCAGCTGGAAAACCACAGCACTCCAAAACATAAGGTTTTAGAAGGCCCAGTCTGGAGAGAAATTGGTGTTATCTTGGGCCTGTTGAGGTAGGAAAGGATTTACCTGGTTCTCAGCTGCTCCAGGTGGTTCTTGTTGTGCAGTCTATCTGCTGCAGGTGTGAGGGTGTTGCATCATCTCACTTCTGTTCGTCACATTCAGCAGAGGGACTGGTGGGGCAAGCGTGGCATTCTATATCAACACACGTATGTCAGAAATGCCATTGCTGCCCCAGGAATAAGGATAAATAGTGACTTCTCCATCCAATGGGGTTTCCTCTTTGCCACCCTAAAGCCCATCCCTTGCTCCCTCTGTACACCTTACAAGTGAGTGAGACTCAGGGCATGTCTATACCACAGCCCTAAGTCAACCTATGTTAGACCATCACTGCAATGATGCATGTCCACACTACCCTCCTTCTTTCAGTGGTGCGTGTCCTCGACAGGAGTGCTTCCACTGACTGAAGAGGGGCAGGGTGGGGGGCTGCCAGCCAGTGCTCTTAGCTCCACGCAGCTCCCCACCAGGAGTCCAGCTGCCCCCTGTGCTTCTTGCCTCTCCGCTCCCAGCTGGGAGCAGGGGCCAACCACCCAGGCTTCTCAGCTCCCTAAGCTTGGAGCCTCTGTGCAGCATCCCGACTTGGAGTGTGGGGAGCCGGGAGGCAGCTGGGTTCTAGCTACCCGGCTTTCATGGAGCCATGAAATTGACAAGACAGCCAACAGCTGATGTAAGGGACGTAGTGGAATGCATCTGATGAAGTGAGCTGTAGCTCATGAAAGCTTATGCTCAAATAAATTTGTTAGTCTCTAAGGTGCCACAAGTACTCCTTTTCTTTTTGCGAATACAGACTAACACGGCTGCTACTCTGAAAAGTGTCTACACAGACACTGGGTCATCCTAACTACACTGACATAAGTGCTATGCCTGTCTTGGAGGTGGAGTTATGATGTCGGTGTAGTAGGGCATTTACATCGGTGGGACAAGGCTGTAGTGTGTACACTGACATAATTAAATCAACATAAGCTGCCTTCCATCGACCTAACCAGTGGAAACTAGGCCTCAGAAGGGAAGACTCTCTAGAAGATACCTGCAGAGGGACAGGACAGACCAGCACAGGGAAACCCCCCTTTTAACATCTTCCTACAGAGAAATGTAGAGAGGTGAATTTCTAGAGGACATACACACAGGGGCTGAGAGAAACATTACCATTGGCCAGTCAGCACCACAGTGACGTAGAAAGCCCAGCACTGGAATTGCAGGGCAGGACTGAAGAGCATTGGCAGAGCTGGGTGTGTTCCAAGGACTGGTGCTATTACTGGTTTGGAATGAGGGGAGGAAACAAACCCAGAAGCAGATATGTAATATTTACATCCACAGTTTTTATTTTAGAAACATGTAACACAATCATAAATTAATAATTAAGCATATAAAATCCATCGGCAATACTCATACTGCAGACATAGAGAAAGAGAGAGAGAAAGAGACAAACTAAGATAGAGTGAAAGTCCAAGGCATCATACAAACTCCCTGATGTGCTGTATGCAATGCTCTAATGCCCAGCTGGAGGGGAATTTCCTTTCCTTAGATACAGACATACAACCGGAAAGCTGTACCTTCCACAAATGATTAAGGGATCAGAGTTATGAGGAGAATCAAATGAATGAAATCTATATAATTTAGCCAAATGATGAAAGAGGGGAGTATAACCGTCTACACACTCTGAAAGACGTAAACAGCAAGGAGGGAGAGGAAGTCCGAGGAAGGTGGGTGTGGGTGGAAGACCTAGGAGTAAGTTGATGAAATTGAGCGAGGAGGGAAATGTTCTTGTCAAATCACAGGAAATATTTCCCAGCAGCAAAATTTACCGGACTTTGCAATCATTGTCCACAAGGGAAGGGGTGGAGACTTCATCACTTGAGTTATTTAAAACTCAGACTAGAGCAAACCCTGGAGAATACATGGTAAGGAACCTCGGGCATGGTTCTTGGGGGCAATAACCAAGATATGCCCTCAGATGATTTGGGGACTATTGTTGTATTTTTGTTTTCTTTAGCCAGCTATGGGATGAGGTCAGGCATACTAACTTCCCAGCTGCATGTTGTATGAAGTCCAGCCATGTAATTCTAGCTTTGGTGTAAATGGACCCAGGCTATTAATTCAGATCCAGAGTTTGTTTCAATCCAAAAATGCAGAGGTGCTCAGTGCTGGAGTTTGAGTTTGGACTTCCTACACAGATGTTGATGGAGTGTCAATGGGCCTAACCACACTGGACTCTCCTTCTTTCTCCCTACTGAGTATTCCAGTCAGTGAAACAGAGCTCTCAACCCTCCAATTCAAATGTACTATATGCACTAAGTCTTGTTCTGCTAAGCTAAAGGAACTTTTCAGTCCTCTGGCAACTAAGAGACAGGAGGAGGGACCATCATTAACTGAATGTCTCTGACATATCCCATCTAGTTGAGGGCAGTAGTGTACACACACACACACACACACACACACACAATACATTACAGTATTCCCTGGAGCCTCCAGAATGGACAGCCCAGCCCCTGTAGCAAAAATTTACATTATAGCCATGGACTAAACATCTTTCCGTCTGGCTATCAGGTTCAGGAGCTTTGGTCTCTATTCCTTCATTTCTACCTTTACAGAGTCCTTCGTGTCTTGGATAACTAGTCCTGTATCCAGAAGGTTCATGCTATGTACATTTGTCTAAAGTTTAACTATACGAACAATTGATAAGAATATACAGTTTTGGAAATTTTTTTTATACACACATCTCTTTAAATTACAATCTGTCTCTTTCAGAGTTCCTTTACTGTTAGAAAAGAGGAACAGAGAAGCCAAATTTCAAGAAATGAGGGTTGGATGAGTGAGCGTCTGGCCTGAAATAATCACCCAGCCTCCACAAGAACTAATCGTGACTGAAAATAGTGTCAAATAACAATGCCCTTTTGCTGTAATACTGCAATTTTCAAGTAATCTTGTGACCATTATTTAACATAGCCACCAAAAAATCCTGAAGAACATAAGAATGTTGGTGGACCCACAAGAATGTACACAAATACTGTCACTTGCTTATTCTCTCTAGTACTCAATTTTTTTAAATTTGTGTCTGGAGGACAGAAATGTCCTTTAATGGAGCCATAATCAGCTCCGTTTCATGTACAACCTGAGTGCAATTTTTCTCTTTAGTACCACATTTCTGCTTTACGGTTTTATTGCACCTCAAACCTACAGCATCATCTCTTAAAAATAATTATTTATCATAAACATCTTCTGCTTCATTATCTGTACATATTTTTACATATTAAAAAAAATAAATATTTACAACTAAATTGACACACAAATAAATAAACCAAGGTAAAACTGAGCTTTCAGACTAGCTGTACAAAAAAGAAAAGGGAAAAAGAACCCTCTGTGGTAACTTGGTCTCCTTCTCCTGAGGCACCCACCAGACAGTAAATATGACATGATGGCTTTTTGCATTTTGGTAATTACATTAAATTCCAGTGTAATACTGCATACACACAGTGGAACTGAATTAAAAGTGGGAAGAGCCGGCACTGTGGAGTTGTTTGGTTGCTTTAGCTCACTATACAAAAATAATAGTAAGTTTAAAAAACATAAGAGGTTGCTATGCACAAAAATACCTTAATCCCTAGGAGCAATTAAAGGTGATAACAGCAAAAATATTGCCCATATGTTCTCCTCCTCAAGTGCATAACAGGTGGAGATGAGGTTATTTTTGCTCCTGATGCCCTCCAGTGTTGAAAGCAGATGAGCCCTTCCCACTTTGGACCATCTTAACCCTGGCAGGGCTTGGCAGAAATGTGGAAGGGAGTAGTGCGAGGGGAAGAATAAAATAGCAGCAATTTTTAAATTGTTCTAGATTTTCTCCTGACGTATATCTCTGCCCAGTCCTTGAAAGACTCTCTGCTTATTTCTTTAACAATGAAAAAGGATCAAGAAGGGGTGCATTAAATATTTGAGGTAACATCATTAGCAGACTCTATGCCCTTCAGTTCCACCATGGGGCTTTTCTCCACTGCTGCAATGGTGCCACTTCCTTCCACTTGTCCTTCAAAGCCCCTGGAAATGTCTTCAAAAGTCCTGCCCCTGGTCTCTGGGACTTTGAAGAAGGTGAAAACAAAGAAGATGACCAGGAAAACAATGAAGATGATGAAGACATAGGGACCACACAATTTCTACAGGGGGGAAAGAAGGGAAAGGTTATAATTTGAAAAGTGCATAGGCCTAAAATCAAGGTACAGTCATTATCTCCTAAACTCAGAATCACAACACCCTCCCCAAAATATGGACTTATTTACTTTTAACGTAGTATTTTTAAAGGAACACCCCAGGCCATTTAAGGGATTCTTAAAGCTTGATTCTGAACTTTGAATACTATCGTGACTCACAAAAATTGTGGCTTTCAAAGGGGGCTATGTTGATTGGCTATGTTGACTAAGTGTCCAGCTATTTGTGGATTATAAACATTAAGTGAAAGCAAAGGAAAGGGGATGTTGTTTAAACTGCAGTACTCTCTTAACAGTAGCTAACAATCAGCTCAACACAGTGCTTACCAGATTATGTCCTTACCTCTGCATAGGGGAAGAGCATTCCCACCAAGAAATTGGAGGTCCAGTTGGAGCAACCAGCCACTGCCACAGCTGCAGGACGGGGACCTTGACTGAAGAGTTCAGCCACAATGAACCAGGGAATAGGACCGGGGCCAATTTCAAAAAAGGCCACAAAGCCAAAGATAGCAACGATGCTGATATAACTAATCCAGCTCAAAACATCCTGCAAGGGAGAGAAACATGAATAGCTGCAATTTGACAAGCAAACATGGGATAACAGAACACGTGCTCCAATATCTCTATGTCCTTAATCGTGGTATATAGTTCCTGCTGTATAGGAATGTATATTCCGCCTAATCCAAGCTGTACCCCCACTATAGATTCTCCTTTCTTTATACTCAAGAGTCCCCTGTCTCCATACTCATCCCAATCCCTCCGAAGATGCCCTTTCCTTTACCTTTGGGTCCCCTCAGTTTCCCTCTGTGTCCCTAATGACATCTCAACTCTACAAGAATGGGCAATTTGATTGTTGTCAACTCACCTTAAGTGTCAAAGCTACGGTCATGAGAATGGCACAGAGAGCCATGCCACCCAAGCCGACCAAATGAAGGGTCCTGCGCCCTGCACGCTCCACCAGGAACAGCTGCAAAAGTGGCAGGAGAGAAAAACATTAGATTAGAAAGCAACAGCCAAAGGGGCTGGCTCCACATCATAACAAGCTCTGCACCCCCATCCCCAAGGGGTTTATCTGCCATTTACCTCCACCTCTCCAGTGCTCATGTGGTCAGTGGCAGCTTAAATGGATGGAAATATAGAATACTATGTCTCTCCCTACCCCTTCACCCAGCGTTTTCTATCTCTTTCCCCACTCTTTCCTCCCCCTCTTCTTCCTTTGACTTTTACCCTTGTCCACATCTCTTCTATACCATTCTATCTCACCCTTCTCTCCCTCTTTCCTTCTTCTAGTATGCTCACATTCCCTCCTTCTGCCATGCTCTTCTCTCCTGCTCTTTCACACTTCCCTTTGTGCCTCCCCTCTCCCTTCTGCAAATCTCAGCCACAGTTTGGCTGAAGAGAAAAAAACTGGCTCCAGGATAACTATTTTCCCCAAAATCTCTCTCCATGCAGATCAACACCAGCCATCATCTCACCAACCGCTCTCTGCAGCACTACTTACCGATACGACAGTGAAGACCGTGTTAACCACACCAGCACCAATGGTGGCATAGACAGGCTGCTTGACACCAGCTTTTTCGAAAATCCCCGTGGAGTAATAGAACACCTAGGAGTAGAAGAAGCAATTGGATATGGTTACAAGTTCCTGCACCTGAAGGGATGCCCCTTATTTTCATGCCTATCTCTCCATGTGTCCAATATGAGCTCAGACAAAAAGGTATATATTTCAATCCATGATCCTGCAATGCAAGGACCATTCATTGTCATACACAGGTATAACAATTTTCCATGAAAAAAAAAACCCACTGTAGGGAAGCGTCCCTTTAAAATAATCTTTGTTCCCTCTTGTTCATATAGTTATCCGTGAAATGGAGGTGGTCATCCTAGTTCCTAGCTACACATCTCCTTTGATGTGCTGAGCAGCCCCTTTCTAGAGCTGAGCTATAACACACAATCGGATCCTGATGAGTTCCTGAGGTCACGGAAGGTTTTATGGATCTCCCTTGACTCCAAGTGACCTGCTTCCAGGGGTGAGCTATAACATGCCTTCAGTACCTGATGAGGTCATAAGGCAGCTGAATATTTCAGGGAGCTCTTTTTGGCAGGGAGTATCACAAAAATTGACCTCAACTGAAGAAAGGAAGTGGAGCCCAGGAGCCCAGATTCTTTTGCGTTGTATCTGGCTGACTCTCATTGAAGTCAATGGGAGACACTCATATGCAGCAGCAAGAGAATTGAGCCCAAGAAGTGAAACAGAAGCTGACTTACAGCATTGATGCCTGAGAGCTGCTGGGAGAGCTGGAGAATGATGGCAATGATGATGGCCTGGCGGTAATTCGGCGAGCGGAAGAGTTCCAGCACTGTTGCTTTCCTCTCCTGGGACATCTTGGTGCTCTCCTCTTTCATCTCTTGGATGTCTTGGGCCACATCCTGTGTACCACGGAGCTTCTGGAGAACTACAGGGAAGAACCACACATAGAATACATGAGATGTCATCAATTTACATGCCCCAGCCAACGAGAGGCTTGAGTTCCACTCCCAGCCCTAGTCTCCAACTCTCCAAGGGGGGATCAAATGCTGTGAAGACTGGACCCCCTAGAAGTTAATATTCTGCCTGGCTATGTGGGACAGATTAAGGCTCTATTCCTGGTCCTGGCCTCCTGTTCAACCTGGAGCTAAATGTGTCAGGAGCACAGGTGATGTCAGGCCTAGTGATCTGTGCCTCTGAGCTGGAGACCTACATTTGATTCCTGCTCCTGTTCACACACTCACCTTGGGGCTACTTAGGAGCACAGCAGAGGCTGAGTCCAGTGATACCATGAGGAAGACCTCTTTTCCTAGTCTCAAGCACTTTATTTTCCAAAGATTGGGAGGGGACAAACCTGTTGTCCTAGGCCCCTATCATTCTACACTAGGCCATGTAAATTCTGGACTTCTTACTCTCATCAAGAATGTGCTGGGAGCACCCTGATGGGCAAGCCTGCTGGGCAAGCCTGATGCCTCAGAGGGACCAGGTAAGAAGGTAGGACAAGAAGTAATGGGCTTAATCTGCAGCAAGGGAGATACAAGTTAAATATTAGGAAAACCTTTCTAACTATAAGGGTAGTTAAAACCTGGAATATGCTTCCGAGGAGGTTGTAGAATCCCCATCACTGGAGATTTTTAAGAACAGGTTGGGCTAACACCTGTCAGGGATGGTCTAGGTATATTTGGCCCTGCCGCAGCTCAGAGGGGTGAACTTGACAACGTCTCTAGGTTCCTTCCTCTCTTACATTTCTATGATTCTATGATTTTGCATTGCCATGCAGCAGACCCCAGATCAGTTACCATTCTCTCACACATTCTGGAACTCGTGCAGGCTGGGTGTACTGCGGAGGGCAGGTCTGGTGACCTCTGGGGATCAGCTGTCTACACTATTGTGCAGGAGATCCAGGTTCTCATATCACTCCTCATCTTCCATTCCCCTAAGTTCAGTTCAGGCTAGGAGGACTGTGGTGACTGGGCTGACCATTAGCTGTCCTGTGATGTCATTTAGAAGTGTCCACGCACCTGCTTGCGCTTTCTCTTCCTCCATCTTGTTGATCAGCAGGAAACGGGGACTCTCAGGGCAGAAGGGCAGAGCAGCACACTGCAGGATGGCTGGGATAATAGTGAACCCCAAAAGCAGTGGCCAGAGGCTCTCACTCCCCATGATCTCCTTCAAGCCAAAAATCTAATCCAGCGAACAAGAAGAGAAAGAAATATTACGAGATATTCCCCTGTGTTGAAAATTAAGTCTTTATCCTTTCTCCCCCTCAAGAATTACAGTAGTATGGTCAGTTAGTTATTCAACCCACCCATTCCTCTCCATGGTGACTATAGAATGGTCCATGAGGTCACATCCCCCTCTAATGATACCCGTGGAGCAGCCTTTTAGCCCATAAAACCTTCAGTGCCCTCCCCAACAGCCATTGAGAGTCAATATCAGGCTTACCTGTGCCACCAAGATGCCCACAACAATGCCCAGCTGGTTGAGAGTGCCAAAGGCACCACGCAGGGCGGTGGGTGAGATCTCGCTAATGTACATGGGAACAAAGCCAGTGCTGAGGCCACAAAAGAGGCCAATGATAAAGCGGCCAAGGATCAGCATCTCTATTGCTTTTGCCATCTTGGAAAAGCCCATCAGGATGCCACCTATGACGGCCAGGATGTTCACCAGTAGCATGGAATTCCGCCTGCCAAGGAGAGAGACATTAGCATAGGTCAGGGGTTATTGATGGGCAATGATAGCGAGAAAATTGCAGAAGTAATATGCCCAGCCAGATCCCCCTTCCCTGGGGCACACTTCCCCACTCAGCCTTCCCTTTGTGCCTCACTCCCTTTGTCTGCTTCTTTTCCTCTCTCTCTCCCACTGTCTTGCCCTTGCAGGAATCAGTCCCTTTTCCCCAACCTACCCTCCTTCTCTGGTCCATTGGTCCAATTTTTTGGAGAGAAATAATTTCTCCTAATCCTTCCAATATCCCATCATTCAGAGACAAACTCCATAGTGGCTTAGACCCCCTTCCTAATGTACCTTCCAAATCGGTTGACAAAAAGTCCAACAGAGAAGGAACCAATCATCCCTCCCACGGAGAAGATGGCAACGGAGAAGGACCACAGCGAGATCAGAAGCTTGGAGGAGGTTGGGGTCCCACTCCGGAACTCCAATGTTTGATTGAAGAATGCCTGAATAATCTGCATGGGAGAAAACACCCACCAGAAATGGGAGGAGAGAGGGGTTACAATCAAATATAATGTACTGTGGGAGAGAGGGAGCTCTGTATGAGATCAGGGGGTTCTTTTGTCACAAAGTCAGGGTGGTGGGGAGAGATCTCAGACATTTGGAAGTAGAGAAGCTAAGGTGGGTCAGGATAGCTGAAGAGGAATCCAAAGTTTCAGAGGGAGAGAAGCTCAGAGAAGAGCAGTAGGACATGATTAAGAGGATGGAGAGACTGATTTACTTAGTATGATGAGATTGGGCAAGAGATGATTAAGGAGATAAGGCTAACTCTCTGTAAGTAGCAGAAGGATGTAGACAGCAAGGAGGGTCCCTCGGGTGACAGTAGGTCTAAGTGAGGAGAAATAGCAGCAATGGGACTAAAATGAGCAAAGGGAAATGTTTTCTCACAAATGGGAACATTTCTGGTATCAGGATACATTCCCCAGCTGCGAGGGGTATGTGAGACTGTGAAATAGTTTCCCCAAGAGACTGAATGAAATCCTGAAGCACTCCAGGGAACTATCCTGCATTGTCTTCTAGGATGGATGAGATGGGAGGTGAGAGAACTTTTCCTGTTGCTAAGTTTTCGGATAGATACCCTGTCTGATTACAAGGTGTTGCAGGGCCCGAGTTTCACATCATGTGCTCCCAGCAGGTGGCAGCAAGACGCTAGTTTGACTGCACACCCCTCTCTCTGGTTATGACATCTGTATTCCGGGAGACAGGGTGGATGTGGCAGACGTGACTCACTTTTTTGCATGAGGTTTAGCTCATCTGGTTTACAAGAAAAAAAAACCCGCCTACATTTTTCATTTCTTTTTTTTTTTCTTGGTGGTGTAATTTACAAATTACTTGGCTGGAATTTCCCCAGACAGTCACACCCCCCACCAAGCCTCCACTTTGATCTTAATATGAAACTAGATTAGATAGATAGATAGATAGATAGATAGATAGATAGATAGATAGATAGATAGATAGGAGAAAACCTGAGAGATGAATCCCCAAATCAACAGGGGAAACCATAATCCCATGCATCCCTCTCTCAGCTCTTTGCTGTCCCCTCCAACCCCTGAAAGGGCTGTTCTGTGACTCAGAACAGCCCCCACTCCTGTCAGTATGCTTCATCCCAATCTATAAGGGAGGGTGAGAAGGTTTCTGTGGTTTGAACGATGGCAGACTGGCAGCAGGGACACATCGTTTTGGTGGGGATATTCCCCAAAGTAAATTATTTTAAAGGGGTGGAATCTGGATAGAAAACTAGATTGGCAGGAGGGTTATAGATTCTCCCCAAACTCTCCATATGCCCAGTCCCTTCCCTTTCCTGGTTCTAATGACTCCTCTATGCCAATGTTCCAGTTTGGCTTTCCCCTCCTTTCCCCTTTACTGCAAAATGGAGGCACAAACTCCACTCCAGCCTCCCTCTGCATCCCCAAAATGAAGGGAGCAACTTCACTCCCATATTCCTGTGTATTTTGGAAGACAGGGATACCCCACTTTCGTGCTTTCCCTCTACCTACATCCAAAACATGCAGGGACAAGGCTTCCAACTGCCCCAAACAAGATGGTGTCCCTTCATAATTTTCCCTCTGGATGTCCAGATGAGACAGAGATGCCATCCACACTCCCACTGTACCTCATAAATGGCCCCATCACTCCCTACCTGCCTGAAATGGCAAACTGACCCCTCTCCTTTTATCCCTCCTGTACATGAAGTGGGACAATGACCCTCTTTACTCCATCTCTCCTCACCAAAACATAAAGGTGACCCTCTTCCTCCTCTTCCCCTGCAATAAAAGGGATGGTCCCCTCTCTTCCTTTGCACTTCAAATAGGAGAGACAAACCATTCACCCACTAGCTCCTCGATGACCTTCCCTCTCTCCCTGCCTCTAAGATGATCCTCAGCACCATCTTTTGGGGCAGAATGAGCTCTATGGAAGAGATGAGATCACCCGGCTATGTCGAAACCCAGAGGGCTCTCTCTCTCTCACCTTCTCAGGTGCATTGATGACACCCGTGTTGTATCCAAACTGGAGCGATCCGATGGCTGCAATGGAAACAGCACAGAGAAGGGGACAAGTAATTTTCTGAAGAGAGAGAGGAAAAAATCAGTCATTTAATTATTTTTTCATATTTTCCACACAAATTGTTACTCTGTTTAACACAACAATCTCAGCTACGAGCTCCTCAGAAGCCAGGTCTAGTGCCCCCTATGGGTCGCTTGGGAGAGTAGGGTTCCATCCCCAGTCTTAATCTTTCATTATCCTGGGCCAACATGGGCCGGGAATACTGGATATAATGCTAATCATGGGAGCACATGTATACTCAGCCCTGTCATGTGACAGGACACCCATGTGTGTCACATCCTGATTACATGGGGTCAGAAATAAAATAAAATTGGCTAGGAACCTGCCAATGTAATAGCAAACTATCCACACAAAGATCATATGGTACAGACATTTCAAGAACCAGTCCTACTGAAGGAACAGAAAACACCTCAACAAATCCAAGCGGGACACTGGTGCTGCATGTTTTGAGGATACCCAGAATGCCACTGAGAATGGTCCTGTGCTGGCCGATGGAACACATGCTCACCCAGTCAGTGACAACGGAAAACAGGTGCAGCAAATGTGAAGTGGTGGAGCCACATCAGCAGCTCAGCAAGCCATTGTAGGAGGAACTGTTCTGAGAACAAGAAGTTCAGAGACCCACTGAGGTTCACAGACAGTTATTGACAGATATTGAATTAGAGGCAGGATGCTTATCTCACCTGTCAGAGGTTCCAGTTATACACCCTGCTCTCCATCCTCTATTTGCATTTCTTAATTGGCTGTACTAGCTAGTGGCTGTTATTTTTTGGTTTATATGCTTCATTTAGAAGTAGATTCTGACCCCTGGCATGTTTTGTAAACATTTCCCATGCGATGTGACTGGGGCCACTAAATAAATATAAGACTCAGTACTCCTAAAATTAATACCTTTATTACAGTGGAGGCCAGATCTAGTGCCCTGAGGGATTAGCTCTCTGCACTGCCATGCAGGAGACCTGGATTTCTTTTCCCATACTGGGATTTTACTCCCTGAACCAAAGGCTGATGGTGTTAAAACTCTGCATGGCAGGGTAGACGGCAGTACTCCCAACTCTTCTGATCTTTTTCGCAAGGCTCTCAATATTTCATGTATTTCTTAAAGCCCCAGCTCCTGGAGTCAAGTAATTATATCAGACTCTCAGTTTTCATTAAAGTAAAAAGTATGTTTCTAGCCCTGGCTGCCAACCAAAGCTGGAAAATATGACCCATGTGAACTCTAAGACTCAGAAACCAAAAACCAAATAAAAAGTGTGCAACATTTTTCATAGTTTTAAAATCTCACAATTTTGGGATGCTGACTGATAATTTTTGAATGCTTTGAGTTGGCAACACTTCAGAAGTTCCATCCTTAATACCCTATTTTGGTTTCTCATTCACTAGGGACTGGGAACTTTTCCAAAGGTGTTAACAATGTGCATTCCCAGCCCTAGTTTTCACTCTCTAAGGCCAGTGAGGACTGGGAATAATGTGGAGACCAGTGTAATATTTCCATTCCCAATTTCTGATACTCTCGCCTGGGGCCAGCAGAGACTGGGAGTGCTACAAGGTCAGACTTGATTCCCTCTGTGCTGTCATGTAGAAGATTCAGATTTAGCTTTGCTCTCTCATTCCCTTGGGGTCAATGAGTTCTGAAAAGGCCTAGATTAGTGCCACCTAGAAGCTTGTTGGATGCAGGGCTAGCGCCCAAATATCTCACAGATATTGATGGATTTATCCTCACAACACCGCTCTGAGGTAGGAATTATTATTCCCTCTATGTTGAAGATGAGGAACTGAGGTACAGAGAGAATAAGTGCCCTGGGTCACAGTGCATCTGGGAACAAAACTCAGATCTTCCATTTTTCAGTTCAGTGCCTTAAGCAAAAGAGCATCCTGCATTGCCATGGCTTACTCAATGTCCAGGCCAAGTCTCCAGCTCCACAAGACCCATCTGGGCACGATATATCATAGGCATTCTTTGCTTACATAAAGAAAAGGAGTACTTGTGGCACCTTAGAGACTAACAAATTTATTAGAGCATAAGCTTTCGTGAGCAACAGCTCACTTCATCGGATGCATTTGTGAGCTGTAGCTCACGAAAGCTTATGCTCTAATAAATTTGTTAGTCTCTAAGGTGCCACAAGTACTCCTTTTCTTTTGTGAATACAGACTAACACGGCTGCTACTCTGAAACCTGTCACTTTGCTTACATAGTATACACACACATACTATAGATGGTATAATTCTTATATATTCCACACCACATTTCATGCCTCCTGCCTTTTCTAATCTATTTCTTTGTATTACACAGCCAGTCTCACGCTCAGGTATACATGACATGGTCTCACCCCTTCCAACCCTGCGGTGATAGGACTATGATCTAATGTATATTCTCTCCAGCCAGCAGCATATCCATGGAGCTCAGAAATACCAGGGTGGGATCTACACAAACCATAGTGACAGAGATGAGGCTTAGACGCTGGCGGGGAATTCAAAACACCACCCATACCCCTCCCTCTCACAGACAATGGTATCTGACTGCATGTATATTATTGAGGGGAGACATTTCCCACCAGTTTTCTTACTTTTCATTGGCTGGAAACCCAGAATAGTAGCACTCATTGACCTCAACTGGAGCAGTTTCTTTATTCTCCTCTAAATGACCTTGACTGGGATGCTTGTTCAGAGTTCCCTCCCTCATGCCCTCACACTTTCCTCTTGTCCCAGGAAAAGGGAAAGAAAGGCTTGGTTTTATAAACTGATGACTACTTGAATACCCCTACGAGAGCAGTAACCCCAGGTATCCTTCAATGAGCACCAGCATCAATCAGTTATTTGATGCCACTCTCCCTCCCTCACTGTCTCTTCCCCAGCCACCAATGCATGCTTTTTATCCTTGATGTTTTCAAACACACACAATTAATTAGTTCACAGATTAATGCACACAACACGCATGGACGCCCATCAATGATGCTGCCCACAAAGGCTCTCTAGCTCAGTGTCGTGACAGGGAGTGAACCTGCCACGTTCTCTTGGTTGAAATCGGAAGGCTACTCATTTTTTCTTTAAAAATAGCCTTCAAAAACCCTTTAAGAGAAATTGCCCTTTTCTCATCACAAACACATTGTCTTCTTGGTCAACCTAAAGACAAATGGCTCTCATTCGGCCAGCACAATAGATCTCATGCCAAATAAAACATGATAAGGAAAGCAATATTTTGAAAAACCAGAACCACAAAAATGTACCCAAACAAATGCCATGACTTGCAACAACCCTACATAAACATCTTCCCCTCCCCCTACTGTGCATCCCCTATGGCTGCCACTTTCTCAGAGTCATCCTTAAATAATCATAGCAAAGGCTCGCCCTCATGCACATTCAGTGTTTGATTATAGACCTTTCATCTGCTCAAAAGGCAGACAAATAAAATAGTAAAAGAGATAGTAATAATAATCAAACACCATGATGTTATCTGTAAAGACACTTCCTACAAAGGGATGCCCAACGATTCAAAACGTTTTCAACAAGCCAGGCCGAGGATTTCACAAGTCAGACAAATTGGGTAGCACTAACCCAGAATGTATAAATGCTGGATGAACACACGCAACCATGTTCAAACCAAGGCACACACTGAACAACAAAACCATTCACAAGCAGACTAAAAATATAAAGACAAGGAGAAAAAGATCTGCTGTAGTTACCTTTTTGCTCTCCATGGTCCTTGATAAATGCCAAGGAATGTCAAGACACCGCACACCCACAGCCCCCTCTTAATGAAGTCGTTGACGATCTCTCAGATGTCGTGTATTTGCTTCCCACACAATAGAATATCTGGAACCGTCTCTGTAATTTTTTGCTCTGTGCAATTTGCAATATCTCTCTGCTGAGGAGCTGCCTTAGAGCAATCTATTTATGGTTTCTGCTGGGAGGTGCGGATATTAGGGAGGAACTGAGCCAGACAAGACCCCGCCCAGGTCCTGTAATAAGCAAAAAAACCAAAAACAGTCTTGTGACCCTGCCCAATTTTGTGACTTCAATGTTTCATCACTGGAAATTTAGATAAGGCATTTTCCTTCTCCCCTTAAAAGGCATTTGTGTGTGGGATTCTGAGTAGAGCCCTTTTTATGTTTCACAGATGCTACAAATCCTGAAAACATCACTCAGAAGGGCAGCTAATGGGATTTCTCATCTGTTCCAATTGTGATTGCTCGTATTATTTAACTCCAGACAGCATTTTGGAAAGGACCTGATTATGGAGATGAGTATTTAGCAGGCTATTGTTGCCATGCAAATAAACAGCAATAAAATAATAATGATTTGTGTAAAAGGCTCCATATATAATTAATTTGTTCTGTGTTCAGAGATGGCAGATAGATAGAAGTGGCAGGAGGTGACAGTTTTCTGGCAGGAGTTGACAGTTTTCGAACTGTGGGGTGTGCCCTAAAACCTCTGTGCTTAATGTACAGTTGCCAAGTGTCCAGTTTTTGACCAGAACACCCAGTCAAAAAGGAACCCTGGCAGCTCCAGTCAGCGCCGCTGATCGGGCCATTAAAAGTCTGGTCGGTGGCACAGCAGGGCTCAGGCAGACTTCCTGCCTGCCCTGGCTCCGCTCGGCTCCCAGAAGCGGCCGGCATATCCCTATGACCCCTAGGTGCAGGGACGGTCAGGGAAGCTCCGTGCACAACCCCCCGCCTCCAGCGTCAGCTCTGCAGCTCCCATTGGCTGGGAACCATGGCCAATGGGAGCTGCAGGGACAGCACCTGTGGGCACGGACAGTGCACACTGCACAGAGCCACCTGGCCATGCCTCTGCCTAGGGGCCGGACATGACAGCTGCTTCTGGGTGCAGCACAGAGCCAGGGCAGGCAGGAAGCCTGCCTTAGCCCAGCTGCATCAGTGACTGGGAGCTGCCACAGGTAAGAGCCGCCTCACCAGAGCCCATACCCCCTGCCCCCGGTTAGAACCCCCTTCTGCACCCTAACTCCCTCCCAGACCCCGCACCTACACCCAACCCCTTGCCCCATCCCTGAGCCCCCTCCCACATCCCAAGCTCCTTGACCCCAGGCCCACCCCAGAGACCACATCTCCAGCCAGAGCCCTCATCTCCTCCTGCACTCCAACCCCCTGCCCCAGCCCAGTGAAAGTGAGTGAGGGAGGGGGAGAGTGAGCAACTGAGGGAGGGGGGCTGGAGTCAGTGGGGGCAGGGCCTCAGATAAGAGGCAGAGTAGGGGAGGGGCCTCGGGGAAGGGGTGGGGCAAAGGTGTTTGGTTTTGTGCAATTAGAAAGTTGGTAACCCTAGCTTAATGGAAGACAGAAATCTGGGGGAGGGGGCGTGTGCCCCCAAACATTGCCTCTAGGGGGCACAAAAATGCTTGCTCACCCGGGGTACTAAAATGGCTAGTTACAATTCTGGCCCTTCCAGCCATGCAGAGAAGCTTTCCCTCCATGCTCCTTGCAACCGCTCCATAAACCAAGTTATAACAAAATAGCTGCCATGCTCTCATTGGAGAGAGATGGAGACATAGGCTTTCAATCTCAGCCAGAACAAAATATGTTCAACATCTTTATTAATGATCTAGACAATGGGATAGATTGCACCCTCAGCAAGTTTGCAGATGACACTAAGATGGGTGGAGAGATAGATATGCTGGAGGGTAGCGATAGGGTCCAGAGTGACCTAGACAAATGGGAGGATTGGGCCAAAAGAAATCTGATGAGGTTCAACTAGGACAAGCGCAGAGTCCTGCACTTAGGACAGAAGAATCCCATGAACCACTACAGGCTGGGGACAGACTGGCTAAGCAGCAGTTCTGCAGAAAAGGACCTGGGATTACAGTGGACAAGAAGCTGGATACGAGTCAGCAGTGTGCCCTTGTTGCCAAGAAGGCTAATGGCATATTGGGCTGCATTAGTAGGAGCAATGCCAGCAGATCAAGGGAAGTGATAATTCCCTTCTATTCAGCAGTGGTGAGGCCACATCTGGAGTACTGCATCCAGTTTTGGGCCCCCACTACAGAAAGGATGTGGACAAATTGGAGAGAGTCCAGCGGAGGGCAACGAAAATGATCAGGGGTATGGGGCACATGACTTACAAGGAGAGGCTGAGGGAACTGGGGTTGTTTAGTCGGCAGAGGAGAAGAGTGGCGGGGGAAGGGATTTGATAGCAGCCTTTAACTACCTGAAGGGAGGTTCCAAAGAGGATGGAGCTGGGCTGTTCTCAGTGGTGGTGGACGATAGAACAAGGAGCAATGGTCTCAAGTTGCAGTGAGGGAGGTCTAGGTTGGATATTAGTAAACACTATTTCACTAGGAGGGTAGTGAAGCACTGGAATGGGTTACCTAGGGAGGTGGTGGAATCTCCATCCTCAGAGGTTTTTAAAGCCCGGCTTGACAAAGCCCTGGCTGGGATGATTTAGTTGGTGTTGGTCCTGCTTTGAGCAGGGGGTTGGACTAGATAACCTCCTGAGGTCTCTTCCAACCCTAATATTCTATGATTCTATGTAACAAAAACACAGAAAAACAATAAAGTTCACTATGTAGTTCAGAACCTTCAAATGTTTTGATTTGAGAATGTAGCAAAGGTTCAGAGTTGGGAAGGGAGAACAGTAGCCCATGGCTTATTTCCTCATTCCCAGAAAGGTTGTTTAATGGCCTTCCATTGCTTTTTCCTATCTGATTTTAAATGATTCAATTTTAATTCCATTTAAGTAACTCTCTTGCCATGGTCACTAGCACAAGTGTTGATGTAATTAATGCATCAAAGGCTCTGTGGATGAAACACAAGTCCACAATGCAAAGTTTGGATCAGAATTTGAACTTTCCCTTAGTTTTGTGTGTTCAAATCAGGGGTTTGCTTGCGACCCATCTCTAGTGTGTATATGATGGATTTAGAATGTGGTTGTTACTCATTGGATCACAGAAACTCCCTTGGGGCTGCCAAGTGATGTGCCAAGACTACTTCTTCCCCTGCCTTCCCTGCCAGTTTGGGACTCCAGAACCCAGCCTGGTTGTGCCAGACATGCTTCCCCCCTTTTCCTCAGGTTGGGCTTGCTTCCAGCTACAGAGTCCTTGGGGTCTGTTCCCACCACAGCGGTCACCAGGACTCCAACTTCCACCTTCGGGACACATGTCTCTGTGCACCCCAGGGCAGGCCCTGTCCCCCGCTGACCTGCAACTTCCTTGCAGTCAGCAGCTGGGGTGGCCTCCCTGCTACAAGGTGGAACATTCCCCTCCCCCGGGAAGATGATTATGGGGCAGGAACTGACTTCCTCCAGCCCTTCCCTTTGGAACTTGCCTTAAGCCCTGGGGCTACAGGAACTGGTTACAACCATCCCTGCCCCCAAAGCTGCATTCTTTACTGCTACAGAGGAGTTTAAGAGACACCCTCCTAGTCCCCCAGTCGTCCTTGTGATGTCACCGCCTCCCCCCACCTCCAGGGCTGTTAGCACAAGATTCCTTCTTACTGCCAACAAACCCTGGGACAGATTCTGCCACATTAAAGAAATCATTCCCCAGTAGAAATGATACAAAATTGTGTGCCACTGTTGCAACAGTCAGTTCAGCCTGCAAATCACTAGTTTGTATGTGTACTTTAGCTAAAGGTGCAAGGACTTTGTAACCTCCCACCAGTTCTAATTCTGCCATTTTCCCTGGCAACAAATCCTTCTCCTGGATCCTGACCACAGACATCTCAGCACCCGTATCTCTCAATCCGACAAGTACTTTTCCATTAAGTTTAACAGCATGCTTATGATCACTGCTTGATTGTGTGGAAGCAACCTTTACAAATCCTGTGTGGAAAGAGGCAGCAGCCGGGCTCTGAGAAGCAGCAGCTTCATGTGTTACCTGCTGCCTGTTCTCTCTTAGCAAAGGGCAATTATTCCTCAGGTGCTCAGTAGACTTACAAGGATAGCACCTCTTAGGCTTCTCTGCTGGTACAGGAGACTTGGGACTAGTAACAGGGGAATGGGGAGGTGAACACCCAGCCTCCTTTTTCCCAGGGGTAAAATGGTGATTTTGCTTTTCCCCCACCCTGCACCCCTCTGCCAGTGGTTTATGCTTAATTGCAGCTTTTGCTTGCTTACAAGAGTCTGCAAACCCAGCTAATTCATCCACTGCATTCACCTTTTGCCCCACAAATACTGTTTTACATCATCACTGCACATATTTGGGAATTGTTCCTGAGTAACCAAATCACACATTCTTTCAAAGCTTGTAATGCCTTTCCCTCTCACCCACTTATCTACCAAATCTCTCATTTCATTTACATAAACCACATTACTCAGTCCAGATCCCCTCTTAAGACTTCTGAATTTAACCCTGTAGGTTTCAGGTGTAACCTGAAACTGTTTAAAAACCAGTTCCTTAAATTTACCATAGTTTGAAGCATCATCAATAGGCATCTTATTGAATATGTCCAAAGCTCTGCCAGTCAATTTTGCTATCAATGTGGTCATCTTTTGATCTTCAGGGATTGCATGGAGGGTGCACAGTCTCTCAAAGGTGATGAAATATTTGGCAATATCATTGGATTCATCATATTGTGGACATAGTCGCTCCCATCTGTGGATTTTTGGGGAAGTGGAGCCAGCAGCTAGAGGGTTTTGTCCATAAACCAGGCCAGTTCATGCTTCTGGGCCTCAATCTGGGCCTGTATTTCTCTGTCTCTTAACTCCAGGTCTCTTTTGTGGGCAGCCTCCTCTCTGGCTGCCTCTGCCTCCATAGCTCTCTTGTAGGCAGCCTCCTTCCTGGCTGTTTCTGCATTAAATTCCATTTATTTTAATTCCATCAGTCTTTTATGTTCATTTTCTTTCTCAGCCATTTGCAACCTGTGCAGTTCTAGCTTTTTCTGAGCCTCACTCTCACTCATGTTGCTGATTTTCCTGCCTCTATTCCCTTCCCCAAAATAATCAAACAGAAAATAACAAACCAGTAACCACTTTGTCTGTTCTCCAGCCACCACACCCAAAACTCACTTAAAATCACTACCAGTATCTAAAAGCAATCAGCTGTGCACAGATCCTGCTCGACTATGCCATTGTGATGGGTTGGATCACAGAAACCCCCTTGGGGCTGCCAACTGATGTGCCAAAACTACTTCTTCCCCTGACTTCCCTGCCAATTTGGGACTCCAGAACCCTGCCTGGTTGTGCCAGACATGCTTACCGGCTACAAACACAGACCCAGGTCTGAATCACGTCCCACAAACTGCAAGCTTAAATGAAAGCAGCTTAAGAAGTGTTCTTGTCTCTAACACTCAGATGCCCAGCTCCCAATGAAGTCCAAACCCCAAATAAATCCATGTTACCCTTTATAAAGCGTATGCAGGGTAAACTCATAAATTGTTTGCCCTCTATAACATTGATAGAGAGATATGCACAGCTATTTGCCCCCCCAGGTATTAATACATACTCTGGATTAATTAATAAATAAAAAGTGATTTTATTAAATACAAAAAGTAGGATTTAAGTGGTTCCAAGTAATAACAGACAGAACAAAGTGAATTACCAAGCAAAATAAAATAAAACACGCAAGCCTATGACTAATACAGTAAGAAGCTGAATACAGATAAAACCTCACCCTCAGAGATGTTCCAATAGGCTTCTTTTACAGACTATCCTCCTTCTAGTCTGGGTCCAGCAATCACTCACACCCCCCATAGTCACTGTCCTTTGTCCCAGTTTCTTTCAGGTATCCTTTTGAGGTGGAGAGGCTAACTCTTGACCCAGCTGAAGACCGAATGGAGGGCTCTCCCAGGGGCTTAAATAGACTTTCTCTTGTGGGTGGAGACCCCCCTCCTCTCTCCTATGCAAAGTCCAGCTCCATGATGGAGTTTTGGAGTCACATGGGCAAGTCACATGTCCATGCATGACTGAGTTCCTTACCAGCCAGGTCACATTCCTGGGAAAGCTCAGATGTGGATTGGCATCTCCAAGTTCTTTGTTGACTTAAGTGTTTCTTCCATGCTGCCTTTCATTTTTTACAGGCAGCAGCCATTGCCCACATGCTATCTTGAATGTCTCCAGGAACACTTATGTGTACTGGAGTCTTCCAAGATCCATTGTTCGTTACGTGTTTCTTGAATGGGCACGTCATTTGCACATTCCTTTTTCAAGAAGCTGACCAAATGCTTTACTAAGGCTACTTAAAATCAAGTAAGTACACAGCTAATATTCAGAACTTTGAGTACAAAAATGACACATGCATACAAAAAGGATGAATATATTCAGTAGATCAGAACCTTTACAGAGATATGTTACATGGCATATGTAGCATAAAACATATTCCAGTTATGTCATATATACATTCATAAGCATATTCCCATAAAGCCTTATGGGGTGCAATGTCACAGTGGTTATAGTCAAAAAAGTGGTTCTCTGTGGGGGAGGCTCCACATTTATCCTTGCATAATGACAGGTTTCAGAGTAGCAGCCATGTTAGTCTGTATTCGCAAAAAGAAAAGGAGTACTTGTGGCACCTTAGAGACTAACAAATTTATTTGAGCTTAAGCTTTCGTGAGCTACAGATCACTTCATCGGATCCGATAGCTCACGAAAGCTTATGCTCAAATGAATTTGTTAGTCTCTAAGGTGCCACAAGTACTCCTTTTCTTTTTCCACATTTATCCTCGCACACAATTTCCAGCTCACACTGATATATTGTACAAGACTCAATCCTTTTCTCCTAATTCACCAGCATCACAAAGCTCACCTTGGATTTGAAAACCTTTGCCATGAGCACTCGGAATAATTAGAGAGGGGCCACAACCAAACACTCTATAGTTTGGAGGTGCTCTACACAACTCCAAATTTCACAGCTAACCCCTATCTCCATACTGGGCTGATCACAATCCCAGGATCTCCATATCCTCATGTTCCCCCATATCCTGCCTCCCTCCTCCCACCCACCCCCATGTAAGTGCTGGGAAATTCACAATCTAAACCTAGATTTAGATAGAAAATCTGCAGCTTCAAACCCAGCTCTACCAGTAAAAATATTTCTGCCATAGGAACTTAGCTGGCAAGTCCATCAGTGATACATGAGACAGAATCCATTCTGGCTTGCAAATCCCATACTTTAATGGGCTCTGCAGGGCAAACAGGAATAATAATTAGACATAAGCCTAAAATACAAAGTGGGAATCCAAACATTTCCAAAGACATATGGAAAATAGACTCACCATTTTGATTAGAGGGTTGGGGCAAAATTATGATCCAGATCCAAATACCTCCACAAGTCAGATGTGTTTGTACCTGCAGTTTGGGTATGAGCCTAAGTGACATCACTACACTGGCAAGAATTTTTTAGGCCTATGAGACACATGGCGTTAGGGTTAGGGTTAGGGTTATAGATACAGGGAATAAGAATGTTAAAGGCACTTTTCTATGTCCGCACTACTACACATAGTGGGCAATAGATCTACCTGTCAATCTATTCTCATCACTCTGTTATCTAAGCTCCTTGCATATATTATACATCCATTTCTGCATTATTGTCACATTTCCAATTCAGTAGGTGCTACCCCATATGATGAAGCTGTCTCTGCAATCTCTCTCCTTCCCCACCTCCATGTTACTCAGAAAATCTCTTCCTCCTTCAGCTCATTTCCTAGAATTTGAGTAAAACCTTTCTCACATTTCTGTTTTGCCTGAAGAACAAATTCTTCAGTGAGATGGGCAGGGGTAAATGAGACAGTTATGTGGCATATTTGCCTCAGGCTATGATTTTGTGCCTTAATTTTGTTCTGGTCAACAACAGAGTATTATGAGAGAAAGAGAGTGTGCGCAGAGGTCTGTGCTTTCCCTGCAAAATATAGTAGCTTTGATTGTTGAGGGAGGACACAGAAAGAGTGGAAAAGGGGAGGAAGGATAATGGAAAGACACAGCATGAGGAGAGGGGAAAGATCCTGGTACCCAGGCAACATGGTGATTAGAGACAGAGAGAGTGACAGAGCAGAGAAGCGGAAGAGAAAGGGAAGAGAGAATAACAGAGAGATAAAAGAAAGAAAGAACAAAGGAAGGGAAGGACAGAGAAAGTGGAAGAAAGAAAGAAAGATAAGGAAAAAACAAAAATAGGAGAGTGAGAAGGAGACAGCTGAGGAAAAGAAGAAACAAAGGAGGAGGGGGTAGAAGTGGAGAGGAGTGGAGGATGATAATAGAGGAGAGAAAGACATGCGGAGAAAGAGGATGGAAGTGAAAGAAGAATGAGAGCAAAAATGGTGCAGAGTGAAAGAGCTCCTCAGTTTACAGACGAAGTGAGTCAGCAGGATCCCTAAACCCAAAGAGTATTACCACTGCACTGATGCTGCATGATGAAGAAAGGGAGCACCCAGTAACATGTCAACAAGCATGAGATCTGCAGAGGCAGTGCACAGGGCTGGCCAGGAAACCATAATCAAAGTGAGACTGTTCTCAGAATGATGATGCTGGCCGTTTTCTGAATGCCACTTCCTGCTACAAGAGAGATGTGACATTGCCCAGAAGGTCATCTGAGGTCCTTCCTCTATCCTCTTCAGGCCTCTTCTTCTTTGATTGCCTCAATTGGAAAAGTCTCCTTCTCAACATCTAGGGCACAAGCCTAATTTTTCCTGATTGATGTTGTCAGGGCAACCAGGCCTAGTAGCAAAAAGAGAAGGGGAGGACTGAAAGCAGCAACCATGTGTTACAGGCTGATATCTCTCCTTCTGTGTGTTGTCTCTTTTCAAACCCTCTCTCTCCCTCCCTGTCTCCCACCCTCCCCATTTATTTGCCTCCAGCAATCCATCTATCTAATCTATCTATCACTTATAAAAAGTACTGCAGCATACTCCAGGATTGGTCCACACCACTCCATCTCCCAGCAGCAATGCTGTAATGTTTGGGTGTAATTACTGGAGAATACTGTAGTGTTATTTATATGAGGGACCCCTCTCTCTGGTATAAGTGTGGACTTTTTGCTCTATTTCTGCTACAGCCTTTCTCTGCTTCTTTCCATATCCTTTTCTATTTGTCCCTGCCTCTTTCTTTCCCTCTTTTAATTTAAAGCAATAAGTGAAGCCCCTGTGAGTTGAAGGTGTTGATCACCAGGGCAGTAACCAGGGCGCGGCGAGCAGGGCAGTCTCCCCGGGGCACAAAGCCTCAGGGATGGAAAAAGGGGGCAAGAGGTGACGCCAGGTGGGACTGGCCCAAGCGGCCTGGCATCACTGCTTACCCAATGTCCCATTTTTAATTTAGGGAAATATGGTCACCCTAAAAAATGACAGAAAAAAAAAAGGTAGTCAGCACAAATATGCTTGCTTGCCCCAGGCTCTAAAATGCCTAGTTACGGGTCTGCTGATCAGGCTATATTCCAGTTGGTGTCAGACTGTGAAAGGCATATGAGCTGCACAGAGGGGCTGATGGAAAGGGAGAGCTGCAGATAATGCATCTGAGGAAGGGGAATTCGGCAGTGGAAAAGGTGGCATGAGAGGATATCACAGAGATGAACGTGATAGGTTATGACAGGGGTAGGCAATAGGTAAATCATGGCAGGGATTGCACTCCATAATTCAGTACTCAGGATAGGAGTAGCAGGGGGACTGCTGGAAAGGATTGAGGGGCCTTGTCAAAGCTGTGTGTGGAATCTATGTCTGGAATAGCAGGGGGGCTGCAGGGCACAAGGGAGGGGCGTTGGGAGAGCTGTTTGTGGTGTGGGGTTATGCTTACACATCAGTTGTTTCTTCTCTCCTTGGACATTGGATGATAACAACCTGGCAAATTATGTTCATTTAAAAAAGCCGTGGAGCCACAGAAAGAATGAGCAATGCTAGGGAATAACTTTTAGTATGGGACTGTTTCTCCAGGTTTCTGACCCGGACTGGGGCGTCACTGCAACGCAAAGATACCAATTCCAGGGCATCCCGCCTGGTTGGTTTGGGGTTCCAATAGGGGAGCTGTGGGGAGGAGAGCAGAGAAGAGGCCCAGGAGTCCAGTCCATAAGAACTGAATTCTCCTCTGACTGCCCTGAAGGTGGAGCACTCCAGCACAAGGCAGGGTGCCACTGGGGAACGTGCAATATGTGACTTCTCTCTCCTCTACAAGTTAGTCAGAAATTCACTAAAAAATATATTCTTGGGAAGGAAAATAAATGAGCCTGTGGTTTCCTGTGTTTTTCTCTTAAAAGGCACTAAAGAAGCTCTGTCTCGTTTGTGCAGGGGGCATGGGGCCAGCAACACACAGGATGGTGGCAAGCGAGCCAAGTCAGCTGGAAATTGCTCTCACACATATATAGACATATACCCACTCAGACACACTTACACCTACATATTCACACAGGCATGCCTATGCAGACATGCCTATTGACATTAGGGTGACCAGACAGCAAATGTGAAAAATTGGGACGGGGGGGGAGTGGTAATAGAAGCCTATATAAGAAAAAGACCTAAAAACCAGGATTGTCCCTATAAAATCGGGACATCTGGTCACGCTAATTAACATGTTCCACTCCCAGCTGCTTGGCCTGGATCCCATTGGCTTTTGCAGCAGCTGCATGGAGAGGAGAGGAGAGGAGAGGAGAGGAGAGGAGAGGAGATGGGGTTTTGGGAGGAGGGGGCAGAGGAGTGGGAGGAGTCCCATTAAGCCTACGTGATTATAGCAGCAAAAGTAATTGGAGGGAAAAAAAGCCTCCATCTGCCCCCCTCCCCCAGCCCTGCTCCCCTTTCTACTGAAGTCTAAAATTAGCTGCAGATGAGCGGATGACATCCAGAAATGGCAGGATTTCAGCTGCCCCCCTCTTCCCGTCAAGAGGTCCTGGCTCACTGCAGGCTAATAACAGCTAAGCCACTTTGAAACGTTAGAGTTTGTGATGCCCTCCCTCTGACTCCTTCCAGTAACCTCCCCTGCTCCTGGCCCTCAACAGCGGAAGGCTCCAGGGACACCCCTAGTATTATTATAGGAAGAATCAGCACTGGGGTGATCTGAAGGAGGCCCTCTGTGCAGCACCCTGCCCCCCTGCTCCCCCTCCACCAATGCTACCATGAAGTGTCATCACTAAGTACTCCCCAGACCGAAGAAAAAGGACCCCAGGTTAATGCCACCTCCGAAGGACAGCTCCTCAAAGCACCCAACCCCCCACCAGGATTGGCCCGTGGTGCCAGCACCCACCAGAGATGGGGCAGGAAGGAGCTCAGGATATTGTCTCCTTTTTAGAGGTCCCCTCTGGCACTTTTGCAGCTCCATCCCCTCCCAGCCCTGAGGTGTCACCGTCAGGCACTCAGTGAGAGAGAGGGCACAAAAGGGAGCTTGGGTAAATGTCTCCCCCCGTGCTCTGCCCCTCTAATCCTGCTGCACTCCTCATCTTCCTGCCAAAATGCTGGCCTCTGGCATCAGCAGTGGGGTCCACCAACCCTTCCGAGAGGGGACAGAAGGAAACTCCCCCAAAGGGACGGCTTCTCTAGCAGCGCAGCAACTTGTCCCCTCATCCTTCTGTGTCGGCACTGGGGATAAGTGCCAAACTATTGGGTGCAGAGATTCAGTTCTGTTATATTCTGATGCAAGAGGTGAAGCCACTACCACAAAAATTTGGGATCACCTCATGCACCCCTGGCCAGGCATTGGCCTGTGGCAGGCTTACGGCCTTTTTCAGTGTCAGGGAGCAGTTTGGATGGGGTGGGCCCTAGAAGCACAGCATTTTTTGTCTCCATCTTTGGAATCCTGTGTGTCAGTGTGAGAGTGCGAGGGGGGCCGGCCAGGAGGGCGTGTACGTGCAGAGCATCAAGTGAGCTGTAGCTCACAAAAGCTTATGCTCAAATAAATTTGTTAGTCTCTAAGGTGCCACAAGTACTCCTTTTCTTTTTGCGGATACAGACTAACACGGCTGCTACTCTGAGACGTGAAGTGGCCTCCCAGCCCTCTGAGTATTTCCTCTCAGACAACAGGAATTCCTCCACCCTGCAGGAATTTGTCTCCCATGTCTCCCTCTCTTCTTTATGGAGAGAAGCACCCACTTTACCGTGTTTGTTCACTTTCTCTCTCTCGCTTCTCATCCATATTGCTTTTTTTTCTGCACATAGAAGTACATCTCTCTTGCTCTCGACCTAGCTCTCTCATTCCCCCCCCCCGCCCGCTTCCTCCCGGCATGGATCCAGCTCTCCTGGTATGGCTCTTCTTGCGTTCCTTTGCCTTTTTGGTCCTCTGTCCTTCACAGATCCTCTCCATTCTCATTAAATTGTGTGTATGCCTGCCTACGGCTCTGTGGATGTGCCATTTCGCAAATGAGAGTGCACATATTATGTTCGTGTAGCTGTGTGCATATGGCTATGTGTACTTATGTTTGCACATGGAGATGACGGTGTGATTTTCATCTAATCTATCTATCTATCTATCTAATTTGTAAAATGAAAAGGAGTACTTGTGGCACCTTAGAGACTAACAAATCTATTTGAGCATAAGCTTTCGTGAGCAACAGCTTACTTCATCGGATGCATTCAGCGGAAAATACAGTGGGGAGATTTATATACACAGAGAACATGAAACAATGGGTGTTATCATACATACTATAACGAGAGTGATCATTTAAGATGAACTATTACCAGCGGGGGGAGTGGGGGAGGAAGAAAACTTTTTGTAGTGATAATCAAGGCTGGCCATTTCCAGCAGTTAACAAGAATGTCTGAGGAACAGTGGGTCGTTGGGGGGTGGGGAAATAACATGAGGAAATAGTTTTACTTTGTGTAATGACTCATCCACTCCCAGTCTCTATTCAAGCTTAAGTTAATTGTATCCAGTTTGCAAATTAATTCCAATTCAGCAGTCTCTCGCTGGAGTCTGTTTCTGAAGGATTTTTGTTGAAGAATAGCCACTCTTAGATCTGTAATCGAGTGACCAGAGAGATTGAAGTGTTCTCCGACTCGTTTTTGAATGTTATAATTCTTGACGTCTGATTTGTGTCCATTTATTCCTTTATGTAGAGACTGTCCAGTTTGACCAATGTACATGGCAGAAGGGCATTGCTGGCACATGATGGCATATATCACATTGGTAGATGCGCAGGTAAACGAGCCTCTGATAGTGTGGCTGATGTGATTAGGCCCTATGATGGTGTCCCCTGAATAGATATGTGGACAGAGTTGGCAACGGGCTTTGTTGCAAGGATAGGTTCCTGGGTTAGTGGTTCTGTTGTGTGGTGTGTGGTTGCTGGTGAGTATTTGCTTCAGGTTGGGGGGCTGTTTGTAAGCAAGGACTGGCCTGTCTCCCAAGATCTGTGAGAGTGACAGGTCGTCCTTCAGGATAGATTGTAGATCCTTGATGATGTGTTGGAGAGGTTTTAGTTGGGGGCTGAAGGTGATGGCTAGTGGCGTTCTGTTATTTTCTTTGTTGGGCCTGTCCTGTAGTAGGTGACTTCTGGGTACTCTCTGGCTCTGTCAATCTGTTTCTTCACTTCAGCAGGTGGGTATTGTAGTTGTAAGAATGCTTGATAGAGATCTTATAGGTGTTTGTCTCTGTCTGAGGGTTTGGAGCAAATACGGTTGTATCGTAGAACTTGGCTGTAGACAATGGATCATGTGGTATGATCTGGGTGAAAGCTGGAGGCATGTAGGTAGGAATAGCGGTCAGTAGGATTCCAGTATAGGGTGGTCTTTATGTGACCATTGCTTATTATCACCGTAGTGTCCAGGAAGTGGATCTCTTGTGTGGACTGGTCCAGGCTGAGGTTGATGGTGGGATGGAAATTGTTGAAATCATGGTGGAATTCCTCAAGGGCTTCTTTTCCATGGGTCCAGATGATGAAGATGTCATCAGTGTAGCGCAAGTAGAGTAGGGGCATTAGGAGACGAGAGCTGAGGAAGCGTTGTTCTAAGTCAGCCATAAAAATGTTGGCATACTGTGGGGCCATGCGGCTACCCATCGCAGTGCCGCTGATTTGAACAAATCCGCACAGACACACCCCTGGAACCCCGACCTGGGGTCTTCTATCTGATATCCAAGATCCATAAACCTGGAAATCCTGGACACCCCATCATCTCAGGCATTGCCACCCTGACAGCAGGATTGTCTGGCTATGTAGACTCCTTCCTCAGGCCCTATGCTACCAGCACTCCCAGCTATCTTTGAGACACCACTGACTTCCTGAGAAAACTACAATCCATCGGTGATCTTCCTGAAAACACCATCCTAGCCACTATGGATGTAGAAGCCCTCTACACCAACATTCCACACAAAGATGGACTACAAGCCGCCAGGAACAGTATCCCCGATAATGTCACTGCAAATCTGGTGGCTGAACTTTGTGACTTTGTCCTCACCCATAACTATTTCACATTTGGGGACAATGTATACCTTCAAATCAGCAAAAAGAAAAGGAGTACTTGTGGCACATTAGAGACTAACAAATTTATTAGAGCATAAGCTTTCATGAGCTACAGCTCACTTCATCGGATGCATTTGGTGGAAAAAACAGAGGAGAGATTTATATATACACACACAGAGAACATGAAACAATGGGTTTATCATACACACTGTAAGGAGAGTGATCACTTAAGATAAGCCATCACCAGCAGCAGGGGGGGGAAAGGAGGAAAACCTTTCATGGTGACAAGCAAGGTAGGCTAATTCCAGCAGTTAACAAGAATATCAGAGGAACACTTACCAGCACTCCCAGCTATCTTTAGCTTGGTCACATAAACACCACCCTATATCGGAAACCTACTGACCGCTATTCCTACCTACATGCCTCTAGCTTTCATCCAGATCATACTACTCGATCCATTGTCTACAGCCAAGCGCTACGATATAACCGCAATTGCTCCAACCCCTCAGACAGAGACAAACACCTACAAGATCTCTATCATGCATTCCTACAACTACAATACCCACCTGCTGAAGTGAAGAAACAGATTGACAGAGCCAGAAGAGTACCCAGAAGTCACCTACTACAGGACAGGCCCAACAAAGAAAACAACAGAACGCCACTAGCCATCACCTTCAGCCCCCAACTAAAACCTCTCCAACGCATCATCAAGGATCTACAACCTATCCTGAAGGACGACCCATCACTCTCACAGATCTTGGGAGACAGACCAGTCCTTGCTTACAGACAGCCCCCCAATCTGAAGCAAATACTCACCAGCAACCACACACCACACAACAGAACCACTAACCCAGGAACCTATCCTTGCAACAAAGCCCGTTGCCAACTCTGTCCACATATCTATTCAGGGGGATACCATCATAGGGCCTAATCACATCAGCCACACAATCAGAGGCTCGTTCACCTGCGCATCTACCAATGTGATATATGCCATCATGTGCCAGCAATGCCCCTCTGCCATGTACATTGGCCAAACTGGACAGTCTCTACGTAAAAGAATGAATGGACACAAATCAGACGTCAAGAATTATAACATTCAAAAACCAGTTGGAGAACACTTCAATCTCTCTGGTCACTCGATCACAGACCTAAGAGTGGCTATACTTCAACCAAAAAGCTTCAAAAACAGACTCCAATGAGAGACTGCTGAATTGGAATTAATTTGCAAACTGAATACAATTAACTTAGGCTTGAATAGAGACGGGAATGGATGAGTCATTACACAAAGTAAAACTATTTCCCCATGGTATTTCTCCCTCCCACCCCACCCCCCACTGTTCCTCTGATATTCTTGTTAACTACTGGAATTAGCCTACCTTGCTTGTCACCATGAAAGGTTTTCCTCCTTTCCCCCCCTGCTGCTGGTGATGGCTTATCTTAAGTGATCACTCTCCTTACAGTGTGTATGATAAACCCATTGTTTCATGTTCTCTGTGTGTGTGTATATAAATCTCTCCTCTGTTTTTTCCACCAAATGCATCCGATGAAGTGAGCTGTAGCTCACGAAAGCTTATGCTCTAATAAATTTGTTAGTCTCTAAGGTGCCACAAGTACTCCTTTTCTTTTTGCGAATACAGACTAACACGGCTGCTACTCTGAAACCTTCAAATCAGCGGCACTTCGATGGGTACTCGCATGGCCCCACAGTATGCCAACATTTTTATGCATGTCAGCATGCAAGTATTAGTGTGTCTGTATTTATCCAAGTGTGAATTCATGTGCATTTGTATATCCCTGTATTTGTGTGTATGCACATTCACGTCTATAAGCCTGTATTTGCATATGTGTGTGTGTACATGTCTAGATGCCTCTGTTTATTTCTTTGTAAGCCTGGTCATATGTCTGTGCTGGTCTTTATGTGTGCACATGTCTTTATGTTTGTATTTGTCTTAATACGTGTGTGTGTTTGTCTATATTGGTGTATGTCTACATGTCTGTACTGGTGTATATGTGTACACACATATCTATATACCTGTATTGGTCTATGTGTGTGTGCATATCTAGATTCCTGTGTTCTGTGTGTGGGTGTGTGTATATCTACATGTCTGTATCAGTGTATGTGTGCATGCATGTCTATATGTGTGTATCGATATATGCGTGCACCTGTGTCTCTATGTCTGTATTTGTGTGTGTACATATTTGTGTATGTCTGTTTTTCTGTCTGTGTGCATGTCCATTTGTATTGATATCTCTGTGTGGGGGCGTGTGTGTGTGTGTCTGAGTCTGTGTGTGTGTGCATATATGCATGTCTGCATGACTGTATTTGTCTATCTATGGCATGTTTATATTTTAATATTATTTATTCGTTTATAGTAGCACCCGCTTTGTGTGAATGTTTTGAGGGTCTGGGTGTTTTCCTTTGTGTATCCGGTGTACAACTTGTCCAAGGACAGTGTTCTTAAGAACAAAAAGTAAGGCAAAACAATACAAATACACGGAAGCTTTTGTTACTGGTAAAGTTATTTATATTTTGGTGCATTCTTCCCTTGGCAGGAATGAGGTCATGGAAACCAGAAAGAGCACAGCAACTGGACAGGAGAGATAAGAGTTCAGCTGAACGTGGTAGGTAGCTCAACAGTATTGACCAAAGTTTCACAAGAAATCTAGTTCCTTTTCAGCAACATGTGAGAGAGAATGAACACAAGTAAACTTTAATGTCACCATAGAGAATAAGGTAAGTCATAGCTACCCCTAGCTTGGCCTTTCCCATTTGGAGGCACTGTATGCATGGTAAGCTATGGGCACTATTTCATTAAAACTGTAGCACAGACCTGCGTGGAGGCTCGGGAAGATAAAGTGAAGCATAGAGAAAGTAAGTAGCTTTATCGTTGTCACATAAAACTTTAGGGACCAGAAAAGAAGCACTGACTCTGGAAATTACAGCCTTTCAGAGGAGGAGGCACTATAAAATGTGATATATACCATCATGTGCCAGCAATGCCCCTCTGCCATGTACTTTGGCCAAACTGGATAGTCTCTATGCAAAAGAATAAATGGACACAAATCTGACATCAAGAATTGTAACATTCAAAAACCAGTAGGAGAGCACTTCAGTCTCCCTGGACATTCAATAACAGACCTAAAAGTGGCCATTCTTCAACAAAAAACTTCAAAAACAGACTCCAATGAGAAACGGCAGAACTGGAGTTAATTTGCAAACTGGACACCATCAAATTAGGCTTAAATAAAGATTGGGACTGAATGGGTCACTACAAAAAGTAATTTTCCTTCAGCTGATACTCACACCTTCTTGTCAACTGTTAGAAATGAGTGACGTCCGCCTTGCATTGGCCTCGTTAGCACTACAAAAGTAATCAACTGTTGAGAATAGGCCACTTCCGCCTTAATTGAATTGGCCTCATTAGCACTGACCCTCCACTTGGTAAGGCAACTCCCATCTTTTCATATATATACTGCTTCCTATATTTTTCACTCCATGCATCTGATGAAGTGAATTTTAGCCCATGAAAGCTTATGCCCAAATAAATTTGTTAGTCTCTAAGGTGCCACAAGGACTCCTCATTGTTTTTGCTGTTACAGAATAACACGACTACCACTCTGAAAACTATAAAAAGTGTAGAAGGAATGCTAGCTCCATGGGGAGCTCCTGACTACTCCAGACCTACCATCTTCCAGCAGAGCATGCCATCAAGAATAATACAGTTGTGTCAGCTATGAAGAGATCACATCTACTACAATCCCAGCCTCCTACCGCAAAAGGCTGTGTAAGGAACAGGGAGGGATCACTGGCTACAGGTAATTTAAAACTATTCCAGTCCTAGCATCTCTCAGCAGGAGAAATGCTAGGAAATAGGCCTGGGGCACAATGCACAGGGAGTGCCTAGCTTCTCCACACTTCTTGTCTCCCAGCAGAGTGCTGTAGGGAACAATACAGGAGTTCTGACTGAGTGCACTCCCGCCATCCCAGGCCTGGCCCCTCCCAAAAGAAACTTCTGAACACAAAAGTGCGGGAACACCGGCTGCATTAGTATCTCCCAGCAACCTCCAGTAAGAGTTGCTCTATGCAGCTCTGGCTGTTCAGAGCTCAAAGCTCCTGTCCCAGCAGGAGGTTCAGTAGGGAACAGTGCAGGAGAACTGGCTATGAGTTCAGAACCTCCTTCAGTAGCATAGATAGATATTTTAAAGGTTAAATTATTTTGAAGGTTTAAATTATTAAAGGTTTAAATAGAGAAGGAACAGGTTAAAGAATATTTAGATAAGTTAGATGTATTCAAGTTAGTAGGATCTGATTAAATTCAATTTAGGGTATTTAAGGATCTAACTGAAGCAATCTCAGAATCTTAGTGATTAACTTTGAGAATAGAGGACACGTGAGGTCCTAGAGGACTGGAGAAGAGCAAACATAGTACCTATCTGTAGAAATGGGAACAAAGGATCCAGAGAATTACAGACAGCCTAACTTTGATACCTGAAAAAATACTGAAATAAATCATTAAACAACGGATGTGTAACTACGTAGTGGATAATAGAGTGATAAGCAATACCCAACATGGATTAGTGAAGAACAAATTAAGCAAGACCAACCTAATTTCCTTCTTTGGCAGGGTTACTGACCTAGTGGATAGGGGAAAGCTGTTAACATGATATATCTTGATATCAGTAAGGTTTTTGACACAGTCCCACATGACATTCTCATAAGCAAACTAGGAAATATGGTCTAGATGAAATTACTCTATGATGGATGCAAAACCATATTCAAAGAATAATTATCAATGGTTTGCTGTCAAACTGGGAAGGCGTTTCTAATGATGTCTTGCAGAGGTCAGTCCTGGGTCTGCTACTCTTCAATATGTTAATTAATGTCTTGGATAATGGAGTGAAGAATATAGGCGAGTCTCATCTTACACTGGGGTTACGTTCCGCAGTCAGCGCATAAAGCGAAAATCGCGTATAGTCAAAATTATATTGAGTGTAATGGCGGGCAGAATTGCCCACACTACAGGTACAGTATTTAAATTGTTATTTTTCTCTTTTTTTTTTTTTGCCGACTGCGCAAAGCTGAATTCGCGCATATTAAATGTGCATAAGATGTGACGCACCTGTATACTTATAAAACTTGTGAATGACATCAAGCTGGAATGGGCAGTTAGCACTTTGGAGAAGAGGATTAGAATCCAAAATGTCTTGACAAATTGGAGAGACAAATTTGAAATTAGCAAGATGACATTCAATAAAGACAGGTGCAAGGACTTCACTTAGGAAGGAAAAGTCAAATTCACATTTACAAAATTGGGTATAACTGGCTAGGTGCTAGCACTACTGAAAAGGATCTGGAGGTTATAGTAAAAAGAAAAGGAGTTCTTGTGGCACCTTAGAGACGAACAAATTTATTTGAGCATAACCTTTCGTGAGCTACAGCTCACTTCATCAGATGCAATCAGTGGAAAATACAGTAGGGAGATTTATATACACAGAGAACATGAAACAATGGGTGTTACCATACACACTATAACGAGAGTGATCAGGTAAGGTGAGCTATTACCAGCAGGAGAACGGGGGGTGGGGGACCTTTTGTAGTGATAATCAAGGTGGGCCATTTCCAGCAGTTGACAAGAACGTCTGAGAAACAGTGGGGTGTGGGGGGGGGGAATAAACATGGGGAAATAGTTTTACTTTATGTAATGACCCATCCACTCCCAGTCTCTATTCAAGCCTAAGTTAATTGTATCCAGTTTGCAAATTAATTCCAATTCAGCAATCTCTCGTTGGAGTTTGTTTTTGAAGTTTTTTTGTTGAAGTATTGCCACTTTTAGGTCTGTAATTGAGTGACCAGAGAGATTGAAGTGTTCTCCAACTGGTTTTACGTAGAGACTGTCCAGTTTGACCAATGTACATGGCAGAGGGGCATTGCTGGCACATGATGGCATATATCACATTGGTAGATGTGCAGGTGAACAAGGCTCTGATATTGTGGCTGATGTAATTAGGCTTTATGATGGTGTCCCCTGAATAGATATGTGGCAACGGGCTTTGTTGCAAGGATAGGTTCCTGGGTTAGTGGTTCTGTTGTGTGGTGTGTGGTTGCTGGTGAGTATTTGCCTCAGGTTGGGGGGCTGTCTGTAAGCAAGGACTGGCCTATCTCCCAAGATCTGTGAGAGTGATGGGTCATCCTTCAGGATAGGTTGTAGATCCTTGATGATGCGTTGAAGAGGTTTTAGTTGAGGGCTGAAGATGATGGCTAGTGGTGTTCTGTTATTTTCTTTGTTGGGCCTGTCCTGTACTAGGTGACTTCTGAGTACTTTTGATATATGTCATCATGTGCCAGCAATGCCCCTCTGCCATGTACATTGGTCAAACTGGACAGTCTCTACATAAAAGAATAAATGGACACAAATCAGACGTCAAGAATTATAACATTCAAAAACCAGTTGGAGAACACTTCAATCTCTCTGGTCACTCGATTACAGACCTAAAAGTCACAATACTTCAACAAAAAACCTTCAAAACATGCCGTGAACATCAGGGAACCTTTTGGTGTTATACACCCAAGTGGTACTTCCCAATGTTCTTCAGAGGAGTTTTGGGACTGGTAACAGAGACTTTCTGGAGGTTTGTAAATAAACGTCACAGAAGTTAGAGATAAAAAAGACCAGAGAGAACAAGTTCTTCTCCTCCTCCTTGAAGCATTGCTTCACTTCCCTCAGTGGCTGCTTGAGCATCCTTCTTTAGGTTCCAGCTAACACTCTTGAGCAACTCTTGCTGAGGGAGAAGAGAGAACCCACAAGCCATTTCCAAGAAGTGGGGTAGATCTATATCAGCTGCAACAGGGGCCGTTTCTAGATCAGCTCTCCTTCTCTCTCTCTTCTTTTCCATCTCTTCAGTACTGATCTTATTTTTCTTCATCTCTTTTTCATTCTTTCTTTCCCACACATCTTTCTTTTCTCTCTCCCTTGTTCATTTCTTCTTTTTCAGCATCTCTTAAATTGTCTCCCCTTTTTTTTATTTCATTTACTCTTGCTGTTCTTTCTGTCCCTGCATCTTTTGTATGTTTCTCCTTCCCTCATTCTTTTTTCCCTTCAGTCGCTCTCCCTTTGTTTCCAGTGTCTCCCTCCCAGTCACTGCCTGCTCAAGTGAGGGAGATCTGTAAAGAGGGAGATCACCCTCAGGTGAACAGCAGAAAGAGAGAAAGGATGGTCCAATGGTTACAATGCAAGCCTGTGACTTGGGGAAACCTGGGTTCAATTCACTGCTCTACCTCAGTTTTCCTGTGTGTCATTGGGCAAATCACTCAGTTACTTATTTGTACAATGGGGATAATAGCCCTGCTTTAGTTAACAGGGGTGTTGTGAGGCAACATAAAGATTGTGAGGTGCTCAGATGCTGTGGTAATGGGGGAGGGAACACAAAAGTGTGATGGGGGGAAGTCAAACACTATATCCTGGGGCTCCACAAACAGTTTTACTTCCTCCTACCCTCCATATTCTTATCAGCCCCTGAAGCCCTGGCTGGAGTTAAGGCTCTCAGAGCTGCTATGCTCCCTTGGCAGCTGGGAGACCTGGCTGCAGTTATCCTGTCTGCCCCATTTGTCACTTAGCCAAGCTGTACAGATTTAACTCCTTTAGCCAGCCCCCTTACATCTGTCTTTCCAGCTTCCTTAATCACTTGTGCTGGGGGGCGAAAAGAGCGGGTTTCTGCCTCTCCTCCATTTTTATTCCCTACATTTTACTATTTTGTTTTTGACAGAAGGGCTGACAAAAATTACCTCCCCACCCCCACCCCCATGGGACATCTGGTCCTTGTGGTTGGGAAAGGATGTTCCAGTCTTTGCAATTTCATTCTGCTTCCCCCTCCTGCTCTTGGCTATGTTCTTATCATTGCAAAATCTCATTTTGTTGTCTGGTCTTCCTCCCCACAGCTTCTTCGCTGCACAAGCACTGGCTCCCCTGGCACTTCCTCAGCAAGGTCATCTCTCTAATTGACCTTGTTGGAATGACTGATACTTTAGTACTCTTGGTGTGGGGAGCCCAGGATTGTAATAGCAGGGGGCTACATGGCAGGAGTGAGGGACATTGGCAGAGCTGTGGAAATAGAATATCAGGGGGCTGCAGGGGAGGATGGAAAAAGCATTGGTACAGCTTGGGAGGGGGATTGAGGGCAAAACTGGAATATCAGCGGGGACAGACTTCCGATCAAGACTCAGGGGCATCAGCAGAGCTTTGAGGACACCCAAGATGGGACTAGCAGGGTGTATTGCAGGGCAGGATTGAGGTGCCTTAGCAGAGAGATGGCAAATGGAAGCAATGAAGCAGAATGAGTTGCACTTTCTTTTTGTCATTTAATAAGAAGCAGTAATTCACCACATTGATTCCACTCAACTCTCCATCCTCCTCTGAGATCCACGTGTGGCACTAAATCTCTCTGCCCTGTTCTGAATTTCCTTTGCCTAGCATGTAGCATCTTAGAGACAAATGTGTTAGTCTCTAAGGTGCCACAAGTCTTCCTTTTCTTTTTGCGAATACAGACTAACACGGCTGCTGCTCTGAAATTTATCTAGCGTGCTTCCCCTCCCCCAGGCTGCAGCTAGCTGCGGGCTGCAGCAAGAATGCTGCACTTGTGCTGCTGAGGATGTGTGTGTCAGCACACAGCCTCAAGGCTCCATTTCCCCCTGCCAGCTACTGTCACACCATCAGGAGAAGACCGAGTCCAAAGGACAACTAAGGGCAGCACCCCATTTCTCCCCTTTAACCCCCTCCTCTTAACCCCTCTGTAACCTTGGGACATCCTTCCTCCACTGCTCCTGGGCAAGTTTGAGGGATTAGGACTAGAGATACTGATAAAATGATGGGGAGGAGAAGGGAGAGTGAGGCTGATGGGGAGAGAGAAACAGTATCTGATAGGAAGATATAGAAAGAGGCAGGTGAAAAGAGCACAGGGAGATGGAGGGAGACTTTTGGGGAGAGAGAGAACAGAGGGAGTGACAGAGAAAATCAGGTGGAGAGAAAGGGGGTACGGAGGGAAGAGGAGAAGGCTAGAGAACAGAAGGGAAGCAGAGAACAGGAGAGTTGGGTAGAGAAAGACTGCACTTGTCTACATGAGGTGATTTTTAACAATTTTATAGGTAATGTTTTAAAACTATGGTGCGGAGAGGGCAAGTTGTAGCCTTCACTTGCCTTAACACATGGGGATGACCACAAAGCACCTTGCTAGGGGTAATCTCGACCAGCAAACATGGCAAAACTACAGCTTGTGCTGCCTACACGGGGTTTTAAAACATATTAGCGACTGCATTTTTTAGAAAGTTGTTCCTAGTGTGGACAAACTCTCAGGCTGAAGGGGAAAGGTGCATCGAGGAAAAGGAATGGGAGCAGCAGGCGCTGCACAGACAAACTGTGTGAGACCGGGGATAGTGGTAAAAAAAGACGTGGGTAAACTTCAGCTTCAGAAACCAAACCAAGTTGTCAAGAAAACGTTCTGTTTCTTGCCCTAAAACAAAAGAATGTTTGATAGCTGACACTTCATTTTCTATAAAATAGGAGAAAATGACATAAAACTGTAAAAAAATAAATGTCACCTGCTTTTAGCGGTCAGCAAAAGTACCAGGCAGTAGCTCTGGATGGCTCCTTGCAGATTTTTACAGGCCACAATTTTCCCAACTGATCTGTTGCTGTGTGTAACCAGATGGTAGATAATGTGCACATCAGTTGTGGTAGTTGTGCAGCCAGGATTCGCTTATCACAAGAGAGCAGTGAGTAAATGCTTTATTCCTTAGGTCAGAAGTGGGTAAATATCGTATTCCCCAAATGAGAAGTGATTAACCTGTTTATCCAGATTTATCCTTGACTACACTACTGTGTGGGACATTGTCTGTGGTTCTTTCCGTCTCTGTCTGAAATTTTCCTTCCATCTGTTGCCATGCTAACAGGCATGCAGCTCCACCAATGGTAGCACTAGTGCAGTCCGGGTCTGCATTTGTCAGCATTTAACCACTGTGTCATATAACCCTGCCCAGCCCAAGCTTACACCTTCATTTCTTTATTTTAACATGCATCAGGGAATGGGCAGCATCCTGCTGGTCTGTATCATGGGAAAGGGGAACTGTACCCTACTTCCCCCATCTGGGATCAGGTTCTTTCTCCCTGTTCCCCTGCACTTGCTTTGTTTGTAGAGAGATAAGGGCCTGGCCAGGAGAGTTGGCACAGGAATATAATCTCCCTCAAGCAAAGTGCATGCAGAAGTGCAGGTGGTTCCCACCTGTTAAAATAAACCAGAACCGAGCTGGGGAGGGGCACTGTCCTCAGCCAGAGCACCTTCCCTCCTGCAAAGAAATGGGTACAGCAGTTGTGAGAGTGTGACCCACATACACCACCTCATCCCTGCCCTGGAGTGGTAAAAGGGGAGCTCTATTTCCATGGACCATGTCAGTCCTTGGACTCTCTCCTGAGAGTGACAACAACAGGGTCACCTATGCAGATTTGCGATGGTGGTTTTTGCAACATATACACCTGTCCCGCTAAGAACTTGATGGAGACACCCCCATCTCATTGGAGAGAGAGCCCACCAAACATCCATTGGATGGGAATGAATTTGAGTGTCTAATGAAGGAATTGAGATTGAAATTAATTTGCACTTGCTGGTGTCCAGGGTTGGATTGGACAAGATGCCGTTGAGGTAAAAGATTTTGTATTCCAGTCCCCAAACTTCATGAGCTATCCACTCCCCTCTGATCTAGGGCTGTATTGGAACTGTTGTTCTAGAGGTGAAATGCTTTACTTAGATCTGTATTAAGATCACACAGAAAGTGAGGGTCTCAGCTCAAATTCAAATCCAGAACACTACCTTGTGGGTGTTCACAGTTTTAACATGTCTGCACCAGACTGGTTCATCACCTGTAATATCTCTGTGAATTCAGCTTCAGAGCTTCTTTACATTCAAAATCATAGGAATGTAGGGATGAAAGGACTTCAAGAGCTCATCTAGTTCAGCTCCCTGCATTGAGGCAGGAGCAAGTAAACCTAGACCATCCCTGACATCCCTGACATCCCTGTTTTTCCAACCTGTTCTTAAAAACCTCCAATGACAGGGATTCCACAACCTCCCTTGAAAGCCTATTCCAGTGCTTAACTATCCTTACAGTTAAAATTTTTTTCCAAATATCTAACTTAAATCTCTCTTGCTGCCGATTAAGTCCATTACTTCTTGTCCTACCTTCAGTGGACATGGAGAACAATTGATCACCATCCCTTTTGTAACAGCTTTTCATGTATTTGAATACTTCTGTCAAATTCCCTGTCAGTTTTCTTTTCTCAGGAGTATGCATATCCAGTTTTTTAAAACTTTTCCTTATAGGTCAGCTTTTCTAAACCTTTTTATGATTTTTGTTGTTCTCTAGTTTATCCACATCTTTCATAAAGTGTGGCACCCAAAATTGGATACAGTACTCCAGCAGAGGCCTCACCAGTGCTGAATACAGCAGGACAATTACCTTCCGGGTCTTACATACAACACTGTTAATACACCCCAGAATGATATTAGTCTTTTTTGAAGCTGCATCACATTGTTGACTCATATTCAATTTGTGATCCACTATAACCTCCAGTTTCAGAGTAGCAGCCATGTTAGTCTGTATTCGCAAAAAGAAAAGGAATACTTGTGGCACCTTAGAGACTAACAAATTTATTTGAGCATAAACTTTCGTGAGTTACAGCTCACTTCATCGGATGCATTCAGTGGAAAATACATTGTGGAGATTTATATAGACAGAGAACATGAAACAATGGGTGTAACCATACACACTGTAACAAGAGTGATCAGGTAAGGTGAGCTATTACGAGCAGGAGAGCGAGGGGTGGCCACTGGGAGCCACAATGAGCCGAACCTGCGGACGCGGCAGGTAAACAAACCGGCCTGGCCCGCCAGGGGCTTTCCCTGCACAAGCGGTGGAACAAGTTTGGAAACCACTGGTTTAGACAGAAGGTGTGATATGATAATCATACTTGGAAGCACCTCTCTGTCATGAATTTGCTGGTAACTTTATGTCTCTTACTACACACTCTGTGGGTTAAGATAAAGAATTTGATACTGGTGGTAAATACTTTAAAAATGTGTGACATATGATTTTTGGAAAAATCTTTGGTACAGACTGGGAGTAGTAACAAGAAGGTCCTATGAGCATACCGCTTCTCAGCTAGTACCTGTAAACAAGCTTAGAGCTTGGCACAGCAGAGAAAGCGTAACCAATCTAAACTGGTGTGTAGAAGGTGAAACTGAGGCACACCATCTCATAGCATTGGTGGCTAAATGCCAAGACACCTGCACATTAAAGGACATTGACATCTGCATTATGTACACAATGCTACACATCACAATGTTTTTGGCAACCTGGGAACAGAAACCCAGAACTTTGCAAAAACACCTATGAATGGCATTACAGTGTTTGGTAACACTTGCAGGTTGTATAACCAAAGCCAAAAAGGGATTTTAGGCATACATTGATCAGTCACCAACCCTCTGGCAGTAATCTCAGAGGGGAGGTATGACATGGCATTCCATATTCTTTATGAAAATATGCTTATGCTATGAATATGACATAACTGAGATATACTGTATGCAAGATGGCATATGCGAGATATCATTGGAAAGGTTATGATTTACTGAATATGATTATCCTATGTGTATGCATGTATCATTTCTGTATCTGAAATTAGGAATATTGACTATGTTTTTGTATTTCAACAATGTTACTTTGGGTGACACCCCCTGACAACACTTCAGTGTAATGAGGCTGCCCATGGGAGCCAGCTGAGGTCACTCAATTAGGGTGAACTGCAAACAGAACGGGGAAGACACACCCCAAACGCTGGTGGATATTCCAATACTTAGATTTGCCAAGCCAGCATAAAACAACTTCTGTATTATCTCACTGGTTACTCAGAAGTCCAAACAATGCAGTTCCCTGAAAGAACCCAGCCTCAGGCCTCCATCCAGGCACACATGTCAAACGTCTGATGATAAATTCTGAAAATCTTATTTCATCATATAAAAGAAAAGGTTCTCCTGACCCCAAACGACCAAGCCCCACACCCAGGTCAAATAATAACTTAGATCTTACCCCAAATACACACTTACAGTCAATTCTTATTAACTAAACTAAAATGTATTAAAAAGAAAAGAGAGAGAGTGTTGGTTAAAAGATCAATATCCAGACAGACTTTAATTCAATTTCTTGAGGTCCAGATCCATAGCAGAGACGAGCTTGTAGTTGCCAAAAGTCCTTTTAGAAATAGTCCATAGGTTATAATCCAATGTCCATATTCAGGGTGACTCCAATCAATGACTGGGGATCTCAATTCTTGTGGCTTAGGGTTTCCCCTTCTTCAAACCCAAAGCAGATCTGAGATGAAGAAGGATCGTGTCCCAGGGTTTTTATACATTCGCAGCAGCCTTTTGGCCTGAGAAAACAACAGGCTTAACTTTACTTCTCCCAAACATCATGGCAATTAGCACAGGGTAATTTATCCATTAAATAGTTCAGCTGCAGGTTACCACAGCCTTCAAAGAGACATATAGACAATAATATTATTTCACTCAAGTGTCTTCCTAAATATTAATACTCCTTTTTTTTGATCTTTGAATCAAAGCTATAGTAATAGACAAGACTTGTTTGCTTATATCACAAGACCTGAGCAAACAGCTACCCTTCTATCTCTAACAATGCAGGCTTGCATTTCAAAGCTCTGTTCATTTACATATCTTCCTAACAAGTCTTTAAAGTTTGGCCATGGGTCATGTCAGTCTGTGAGTTAATTAACTCTTTCTGGCCCTGTGTCACCTTTCAATGAGATATTATATTACACTCATAACATCACATTCAGGGTACAACAATGAAAAAGCTGGACAGTGCTGATGGCCCATCTGCAAGAGACAATGGACTGTAAAAGAGCTTAGTATTCCTGTGAATGTGTGGGTTAGCCTGTGAAGAATGGTTACTGGGGCCCTACAGAGGCCTGTGACCATGTCACCTGATACTGGAACCCATCTTGAAATCTGTACTTTTCCATGAGAAGCTTACATGTAACCAGTTTCTTTAGTGTATTAAGCTTAGTTTGTGTGTTCTTTTTAATTTTCTTAGAAAACTGCCTTGTTCTGTTTGCTACCTCCTTAACTACTTAAAATACACTTGTTATAGTTAATAAATTTATTTCTGGTTTATAATATAACCCAGTCTATGTGATTTCTAACCGGGGGGCAAGAAGTTGTGTATACCCTCTTCCACATTGAGGGAAGAGTCAAATTTCATATAATTTTTGTACTCCAAGGGAGGATGGACATCTGGGTGCTGTGGCAAGCGCCTTAAGCTGAGCCTTTCAAGAGCAGATTTCTGTCTCTCTGTGCAGCTGGGTATGGCCCTGCCTCTTTACTTGGCTGGAAAAGGCTGGGGAGCCTAGCCTAGCAAGACCAGGTAAAAGGGGGCCCAGGCTGGCAGAATAGTCTGACTCGGTGGTGTCCCAGCACATCAGGTGACATCCCAGGAGAAAGCTTATGCTCAAATAAATTTGTTAGTCTCTAAGGTGCCACAAGTACTCCTTTTCTTTTATCCCGGGTGTGAAACCCATCACAGGTTCCCTTCAGCTTCCTGGAAAAAAACTTGGGAACAAAGAAAGGAGCAGCTCACAGAATCTATTCCATATCTTACATTGCAGATCCTGCACTCATTTATGGATTCTTTGAAGAAGAGGTGTGTAGTGAGGCAGTCTGGTTCCCCACTGCGAAGTCCCTCCGGACACCAGCGTGGGCGGAGCCAGGGAGCTCTGAGCCCCCCCCCCAGAGGGTCAGGCATTGCCCCAGAAGTATAAAGGCCCGACCTCAGGGCTTACTGGGAGAGCAGCCGCTGCGGAGGCCAGATGCCTCCAGCCTAACTCATGATTGGGGAAACCCCAGCGGCCTGTGGCAAACCCGAGGACTGGTCCAGCCTGCTCCGTGCCAGCTACCTGGAGGAGGTGCCAAGCCTGCTCCACACCCGCTATCCTGAGGAACCCATGGTGCTGGACCCCTCTGAGGACACCGCCCTGACCCAAGTAGCTCAAGAGGGGGAGTCTGGAAGTAGCCGTGGGTCAGCCGACCCTAGTCTGGCTGCAGCACTGCCAGGGGGCATGTCAGTGTGTTGCGACCAGGATCCCCACTGACTCAGCAGCTGGTCTTCTGCTGCTCCTAGGGCCCCGGGCTGGGACGCAGTGGAGTGGGAAGCTCTGCATCCCCCTGCCACCCAACCCGCAGGTGGCAGCCTTCCCTCTCCCAGGCCCTTTGGAACCTACTGTTACTGCTCAGCCCCTGCCTGAGGGCCTGTGCGCCTGACTCACCATTGCCCTGCCCTGACCTAGGGCCTGGGCTTATTGTGTTATTTCTACCTTCACAAAGGCCACAGAGGATGACTCCCGCAGCTGGACTAATTCCCTGCAAGATCTATTCCCCAATTTAGTGAGGTGGTGTGGTTCCCTGCCGCCCCAGAGAGAGACGAGCCCCAGCTAACTTCGCTACATGGTACCACTGGACTTTCATGAATAGTGGACATTGACAGAAGAGCTGATCGTGCAAAATAGATGTCTCTGTAAAGGCAATCGAGTCATAATTCTTAAAGCTGTGTGTCCTGAAATGCTAAACCCCATGCACTCTGGCCACACGGCTCCTGAAGCCTGCCTACAATGCAAGGGCCTGAAAAGTACTGTATTTGCCTAGCAAGAGCAGCAAAGCCAAAGACTCCATAAATGAGTGCCGGATCTGCAATGTAAGATCTGGGATAGATTCTCTGAGGCAGCTGCTCCTTTATTTGTTCCCAAGTTTTTTTTCTGGAAGCTGTAGTGGCACCTTCCCCAGGACACTATACCAACCAATACAAGGAACCATTCCTGACATATCTCATAGACCTTGGAGCAAGCTAGACATGGATTATTGATAGCATTACAGTATCTCCTAGAGCCCCCAGCTGAGATCAGAACCACATTGTAATAACCACTGTATACACACATAGTAAGAAACTTGCCCTGAAGAGCTTGCAACCTAAATGGACAAGGGAAAGGAATTATAATTATATCTGTTTTGCTGAAGTGGACCTGAGACCAATAGAGATTAAGTGGTTTGCCTGGGGTCACAGAGCAAGTCTGTTGTAAAGCTAGGAATTGATTCCAATGCTCCTGAGTGCTAGACCATGACATCCGCACAAGCCATTTTTAATCTTCCTTTGCACAGTGAACAGTCAGCCTTGTCACAGGTGACTAATATTGTAGTTACTGGGAAATAGATCTATTTCCATATATCATAGATCTAATAGATCTATCATATCCCATAATTTTAATGTGGCTCACACTCTGTCTAGGCCCCAAGTTCCCTTACTTGTATCAATAGCAGCATCTAACATTGAATGTTTTAAAGCATAAATGGTTGGAAGCCCAGAAAGTGTAGTTTCAGATAATGGACCTCAGCTTGCATTGCACAGTTTGCAATTGTTAGTGGAATAGGAACGTGTCATACCCTGTTCACTCTACAGCCAGTATATGGGCACAGCAGAAGCAAGAAATAACTATAAATAGCATACTGCACATTTGTGGCTAGTTTTTATGGTGTTTAGGTGGCTGGGGCCCACTAACATAACAGACTATATAGATAGACGGGAAGGAAACCGATGGAAAGGCTGACTGGGCTGGAGACATTCACCAGATGAAGATGGGCATAGCACAATGGAGACTGCTGCCCACAACATAACTACTGTTATGAACAGGCTAGTGTGTGTATTACTGTTTTTTACTGTATGGAATCAGAACTGTTCGACGGTGTGTCATAGCCCCTATACTGTTGTTGATGGGTGACATCAAGGAGTAATAGATTGAAACTGGGGAGGGGAATGGAGAGGAGAACAGATATCAGAAATGTATCCTACTAGTGAGGATCTACTAGACTGTGGCCTAGTCTCCCTTGAGGACATGGTGGAAGCCTCTTTGACAATTAGAACTAGACAAAGCTCCAGAAAATGGATTGTAGGGAAGGAAAAATCTTGCCTTTGTCCCAGGGGAGGGGTGAATGAAGAAGATGTGATCAAATGCTCTAGATCTTTTCTGTCCCTAATTTTGGCTGCTCGCTGGCCCCACTTCAAAAATTGTTGAAAACACTTGTCCAAGGATAGGGTCATCTGAGTCCAGTAACCCTTTGTAGGCTAGCAGCCTATGCTACACCAGCATTGAACTCAACTCGCTCCAATGTGACATCAGCTTTTAACACTGTCGGAGGGAGAAGGGGCGCCTTTGATCCCTTCTTTGTTTCCCTAGTTTAGAAAGGGCTATCAAGATACACCCACATTTCCACATAGAAGTAAGTGGCAGATACCCCAGTCCCTAGGCAGAAACCTGTGTTCATGTTCCCTGGGAGCCGTCAGACCTCCCTCCTGCCTCTCCAATTCCATCCTTTTCCCTTATATCATATGACCAGCTGATGTGAAGTCTCTTCCAGTCCGTGCTGGGTTTAGGTGAGAGGCCGAGGGATCCCAGCCAGGGTAACTTTATACAGACAAAAGGAAAAGGAATACTTGTGGTACCTCAGAGACCAACAAATGTATTTGAGCATAAGCTTTTGTGAGCTACAGCTCACTTCATCAGATGCATTCAGTGGAAAATACAGTGGGGAGATTTATATACACAGAGAACATGAAACAATGGGTGTTACCATACACACTCTAAGGAAAGTGATCAGGTAAGGTGAGCTATTACCAGCAGGAGGGGGGTGGGGGAAAACCTTTTGTAGTGATAATCAAGGTGGGCCATTTCCAGCAGTTGACAAGAATGTCTGAGGAACAGTGGGGGATGGAGGGGCGGGGAATAAACATGGGGAAATAGTTTTATTTTGTGTAATGACCCATCCACTCCCAGTCTCTATTCAAGCCTAAGTTAATTGTATCCAGTTTGCAAATTAATTCCAATTCAGCAGTCTCTCGTTGGAGTCTGTTTTTGAAGGTTTTTTTGTCGAAGAATTGCAACATTTAGGTCTGTAATCGAGTGACCAAAGAGATTGAAGTGTTCTCCAACTGGTTTTTGAATGTTATAATTCTTGACGTCTGATTTGTGTCCATTTATTCTTTTACGTAGACACTGTCCAGTTTGACCAATGTACATGACAGAGGGGGCATTGCTGGCACATGATGGCATATATCACATTAGTAGATGTGCAGGTGAACGAGCCTCTGATAGTGTGGCTGATGTGATTAGGCCCTATGATGGTGTCCTCTGAATAGTTTGTGGACAGAGTTGGCAACGGGCTTTGTTGCAAGGATAGGCTCCTGGGCTAGTGGTTCTGTTGTGTGGTGTGTGGTTGCTGGTGAGTATATGCTTCAGGTTGGGGGGCTCTCTGTAAGCAAGGACTGGCCTGTCTCCCAAGATCTGTGAGAGTGATGGGTCGTCCTTCAGGATAGGTTGTAGATCCTTGATGATGCGTTGGAGAGGTTTTAATTGGGGGCTGAAGGTGATGGCTAGTACGTTCTGTTATTTTCTTTGTTGGGCCTGTCCTGTAGTAGGTGACTTCTGGGTACTCTTCTGACTCTGTCACTCTGTTTCTTCACTTCAGCAGCTGGGTATTGTAGGTGTTTGTCTCTGTCTGAGGGTTTGGAGCAAATGCGGTTGTATCGTAGAGCTTGGCTGTAGACAATGGATCGTGTGGTGTGGTCTGGAGGCATGTAGGTAGGAATAGCAGTCAGCAGGTTTCCAGTATAGGGTCGTGTTTATGTGACCATCGCTTAAACACCATCCTGGCCACTATGGATATAGAAGCCCTCTACACCAACATTCCACTCAAAGATGGACTACAAGCCGTCAGGAACAGTATCCCCGATAATGTCACGGCTAACCTGGTGGCTGAATTTTGTCCTCACCCATAACTATTTCACATTTGGGGACAATGTATACCTTCAAATCAGCGGCACTGCGATGGGTACCTGCATGACCCCACAGTATGCCAACATTTTTATGGCTGACTTAGAACAACGCTTCCTCAGCTCTTGTCCCCTAATGCCCCTATTCTACTTACGCTACACTGATGACATCTTCATCATCTGGACCCATGGAAAAGAAGCCCTTTAGGAATTCCACCATGATTTCAACAATTTCCATCCCACCATCAACCTCAGCCTGGACCAGTCCACACAAAAGATCCATTTCCTGGACAATATGGTGCTAATAAGCGATGGTTCCATAAATACCACCCTATACCGGAAACCTACTGACCGCTATTCCTACCTACATGCCTCCAGCTTTCATCCAGACCACACCACACGATCCATTGTCTACAGCCAAGCTATCAAGGGGAGTGTGAGGCTGGTATATACTGCTGGTGAAATCTTTGAAGCCAAAAGAGGAAAGCCAAAGTTATGGAGGGATGGGAGGGAGGGTGGAGATTAATGCACCCCTATTCCTCTCTCTGGTTCTCCTGCAACTCTCCCTGATAAATATCCTATCCCTGAGCTGTATCTGATGCCCCCCCATCTCCCACTAGTTTTCACCTGGCCTCCTCTGTTGCATCCCCCTCATACTCTTCCCTCCCTGCTTCCCCCTTTCTCTCATGCTCTCCTGATCTGTTCACCCCAGGCACTTTTGACCCCTTCCCAATCTGGATTGACTCTCCAGCAAGGCTGTTCCCCTGAGCCCTTCTCTGGTGCATTCCTTCTCTACATGCTTTCTCATATCTCTCTGTCTGATGTACCCCATTCCATGGTGCACCCAAGATATTCTCCTTAATCCCTCCATAATGGAACATTGCCCCCCCCACTGATGCACACTGAAATCCTCATCCTCAGCCCCCTCCCTTGTAATTAATATAACAGCTGAAAATCCCCCACCCCCCATATTCTCCTCCAGTGTTTCCCTCCCGCTCTGGAATCCCTGGCTCCCCCATGCCCATCAGCTGTGATGCTGAGGTCCCCTCAGGACTTATATCCTCACTCATCCCCAGCTCAGTTTCCAACCTCTAAATAGCCAGTGTATTTCATGCCTTGGCCATCTCTCTTCCAGGAAATCTGGATGGAGGGGAAAAGCAGTACCTATGCCAATACCTCCACATCAGCAGAGCCAGCAACAGGATCCTGCAACGCTCTCCTTCCAGGAGCTCCTCTCCCATCCCCCAAGGCTGTAGGCACAAGGAGCCCACCATGCCAACTCCTTGCCTTTCTCTTTTTACAACTGTTCCCTAAAGATGAAGGAAGACCAGGCCTTGGAGATATTATCCCCACTTCCAGGAGAGAAGAAGGAGGTCCAACAAAGGGAAACCCTCAAGATTGAACCCAGGGCCCCAGGTCACTGTCCTGGAAGCCCTGCCCACAAGAGGGATTGAACAAGAGCTCTTGTTCTGTTTATGAAATGTCTGGGGGTGCTGTGGTGTAAGAGAAAGGAGGGGAGTGACCTAGACCATGTGCTGCCTTTGGCTGCTGGATCTCGAATGTAAACAAGGATGAATTCTCAGCTTCCTCTATCCCACCCTTTCTGTGTCTCCCACCCTTTCTCTCATATATGTTCTTTCCTTCCCCACTCTTATCCCCAGGGGAGGCCTCAACTGAGGGGTTGCCATGGAGACAGTGCTGTCATAGCAACCAAATGATGGCAAAAGATTGAGCACTGTAGAGATGGTGTGCAATCAGCAATCGGACACCTGCTGAGATTGTTTTTGTATGCTGCTGCCCCTGTGGTTTCCTGCCCCACTCCCACAAACAGTGAAAGCAGAAAGAAAAGGAGTACTTGTGGCACCTTAGAAACTAACAAATTTATTAGAGCATAAGCTTTCATGAGCTACAGCTCACTTCATTGGATGCATGCATCCGATGAAGTGAGCTGTAGCTCACGAAAGCTTATGCTCTAATAAATTTGTTAGTCTCTAAGGTGCCACAAGTACTCCTTTTCTTTTTGCGAATACAGACTAACACGTCTGCTACTCTGAAACCTATCATAGTGAAAGCAGAAGTAAGGCTAGTTCCAGCTGTGAGAAGAGCCACCAGAGTGTACTGTATGTGACCAGTGCCTCCTGGCCTACCTACCAGTGTGAAGCATTTCACCCTCTCTGGTTTCTCTGCAACACTACATGCTTCCAGGAAAATTAGGAAGCACTGTACACACCACATTCTCTTGTCTGTCAGGTTCCCATCTCTCCAGACTGAGGCAGTCAGGTGGCTTTATTTTCTCCATTTTCAACAAGGATTCTGCTGTCAGGCATGTAACACATTTGTAACTACTTCAGAGTGGCTCTTCAGCTCATGGACCTTGTTAGATGTTAGCACTAAGATTTCTGGCCTAGACTCTCAAAAATATTTGGGCACCTAACTCTCATTAATTTCAACAGAGAGAAAAGGTGGGTGAGGTCACATCTTTTACTGGACCAACTTCTGTCGGTGAAAGGGACAAGCTTTCGAGCTACACAAAGCTTTTCCTTGGTTTCACTTCTTCCTGAGGAAGAGCATTTCGTAGCTGGAAAGCTTGTCCCGTCCACCAACAGAACTTGATCAAATAAAAGATAAAACCTCACCTACCCTATCTCTCTCAGATCCTGGGACCAACATAGCTGCAACACTGCATAATTTCAGTTGGAGACAGATACCTAATAACTTTGAAAATCTGGTCCTTTGCCCTTCTGCCCAGGAATAATAAGTATTTCTTCCCCCAAAATAACTTCTTTTGAATTAAAAAAAAACCCAACAATCTAAATTTTAAAATGACCAGTGATGGAGAATCCACCACAACCCTTGGTAAATTGTTCCAATGATTTATTACCCTCACTATTAAAAGAAAAAGCATGCCTTATTTCCAGTCTGAATTTTTCTAATTGTGTCATTGCATACCTTTCTCTGCTAGATAGAAGAGCCCATTATCAAATATTTTTTCTCCATATAGGTACTTATAGACTGTAATCAAGTCACCCTCTCTTTGTTAAGCAAAATAGATTGAGGTCTGTGAGCCTACCACTATAAGGCATATTTTCTAATCCTTTAATCATTCTCATAGCTCTTTTCTGAACCCTCTCCAATTCATCAACCTTCTTCTTGAATTGTGGACACGAGAACTGGACACAGTATTCCAGTAGCAGTCTCACCAGTGCCAAATACAGAGGTAAAATAATCTCTCTACTTCTACTAAAGATTCCAGTTTATGCATCCAAGGATCATATTAGATCTTTTGGACACAGTATTCATGTTCAGCTGATTATCCACCACAACCTCCAAATCTTTTTCAGAATCACTGTTTCCAAGGATAAGAGTCCCCCATCCTGAAAGTATGGCCTACATTCTTTATTTCTAGATGTATACATTTACAGTTAGTCATATTAAAACATATATTTGCTTGCGCCCAGTTTATCACATGATCCAGATCAATTTGTACCAGTGACCTGTTCACTTCAGTATTTATCAGTACCCCAATGTTTGTGTTATCTAAAAACTTTATCAGCAATGATTTTATGTTTTTCTTCTGGGTCATTGATAAAAATATTAAACAATGTAGGGTCAAGAACTGATCCCTACAGGACCCCACTAGAGATACATCTGCTCAATGATGATTCCCTAATTACAATCACATTTTAAGATATCAGTTAGCCAGTTTTTAAATTTGTATCATTCTAGTTTTTTAATCAAAATGTCAGGTAGTAACTAGTCCCAAATGCCTTTGAGAAGTCTTAGTATATTATATCAGCACTATTACCTTTATCCAGTAAACCAGGTTTCAGAGTAGCAGCCGTGTTAGTCTGTATTCGCAAAAAGAAAAGGAGTACTTGTGGCACCTTAGAGACTAACAAATTTATTAGAGCATAAGCTTTCGTGAGCTACAGCTCACTTCATCAGATGCATTTGGGGGAAAAAACATCTCCTCTGTTTTTTCCACCAAATGCATCCGATGAAGTGAGCTGTAGCTCACGAAAGCTTATGCTCTAATAAATTTGTTAGTCTCTAAGGTGCCACAAGTACTCCTTTTCTTCCAGTAAACCAGTAACCTCATGAAAAAAAATAAGTTGATTTGACAGGACCTATTTTCCATGTTGATTGGCATTAATTATATTGGCCTCCTTTAATTCTTTATTAATCAAGTTCCATATCAGCTGCTCCATTATCTTGGCAAGATTAGTGTCAGACTGATCAGCCTAAAATTATCCTGGTCATCCCATTTATCCTTTTTAAATGTAGGCACAAGATTAGCTTTCTTCCAGAGTTCTGGAACTTCCTAAATTTATTGAAAAGCAACATTAATGGTCCAGTATTTCCTCAACCAGCTCTTTTAAAACTCTTGGATGCAAGTTATCCAGACTCACTGACTTTAACATCTAATTTTAGAAGCTATGTTTAACATCCTCCTGAGTTATTATTGGACTGGAAAGAGTGTGTGACAGACCCACACCAATTTGGTGCAGGAGTCTGGTAGAAGGCAAATATACGGGCCACTGAGTGACCAGAGCAGGGGCTGCCCTAGAGCAATCAGGAACCTGCTAGAACCAATTAAGACAGGCAAGCTAATTAAGACACCTGGTGCCAATTAAGAACTTACTGGAATCAATTATGGCAGGCAGGTTAATCCGGACACCTGGTTTAAAAAGGATTGCCCATCAGCTAGTGGGGGTGTGCAAGGAGTGAGAAGGTGTGCTGCTGGAGGTCTGAGGAGTACAAGTGTTATCAGGCTTCAGAAGGAATGTCCTGTGGTGACGATAAAGAAGGTGCTGGGAGGAGGCCATGGGGAAGTAGGGAGTTGTAGCTGCTATGCAGCTGATACAGGAGATATAGATAGCTGCTATCCACAGGGCCCTGGGCTGGAACCTGGTGTAGTGTGGGCCTGGGTTCCCTCCAACTCCCTATCTAATGCAAGAGGAGTTCACCTGGTCTGTGAGACACACCAGAGGGGAAGGTCTAAATTTGGAAAGGGATCTGGCCTGTCTCTGATCCACTAGGGTGGGACAACAGAGACTGCAGAGATTGTTCTACATTTCTCCCATGCTGGCCAGTAATGAGGTTAACTGAGTGAATGGCAGGTTTGAGTCACTAGCAAAAGTGGCCAAAGAGAAGGATGCTGTGAATCTCTGAGGAGAGCAGATCCGCCAGAAAGCGCAGGACCCACCAAGGCAGAGGAGGAACTTTGTCACAAGTGTCATTATCATCATATGATATATTACATCACCTGTTTTTTCTTCCGCAGTACAGAATAGAAATATTTATTGAAGAATTCTGCCATTTCTGATCATTCTACCATTTCCAGCTAGTAATGTATCAAAACTATTGTTAGGGTTCCTTTTGTTCCTAATATACTTAAAAACCTCCTTCTTATTGTCCTTACCTCTGCTGGCTATAGAATTTTTCCATGTGTTCCTTTGCTTCCCATATCACTTTTATACAGTTCCTGGCTTCTGATTTACATTGATTACTATCTACTTCCCCTTTATTACATTTTATATATCTATTTAAATAGATATATAAAGGAAAAGTAGATAGTAATGAATGCGTGTGTGTGTGTGTGTGTGTATATATGTATATGTATATTTTTCTAAATCAGGCCAGTTTTTAAACCAGTATGGATTTCTTTCTTGATTGTGGCTTTTTGAGTATCAAGTAAAGTGTTCTGAAACATTTCCCAATTATTACTCACATTTTCCTGTTCAAATTCTTCCTCCCAGTTGTTTTTGTTCATAATTGCTTTGAATGTTGTAAAATTTTCCGACTTATAGCAGCAAGTATATATATTACCTGTTTGAACTTCACTCAGTTTGTACTTTACAAATGTGAACAAGTTGTGGTCATTTATACCTAAGCTACCATTAATTTTTAGTTCCGTGATCATTTCCTCTTTATCTGCTAAAACAAGGTCTAGTAAAGATTTCCCCTTTTTTTGAATTAGGAAATTGTCTTTTATAATATTTTAAAATTCCAAAGATGTTTTAGTATTGGCAGCATATGTCACTCAAAATGAAGTCCCCCATGATCATGCAGCTTCCCTCACCCCCTCCAGCACATTATAGAGAGGTGCTTAAGAAGCCAGTCATCCGGTTCCCTATTGTGATTTGGTAATCTATACCACCAATTAATACCCTGTCTTGTGCTTTATCTATTAGGACATTGATCCATAAGCATAGATCCATAAGATCATTTTCTTCCAAGTTGTCAGTGACTCAAACAGGTAATGCCATTGTTGACATAGAGTGACAGTCCCCCACTCCTTTTACCCACTTAATCCTTCCTATATGTTATAACCATTGATTTTAACATTCCAGTCACGTAACTCATCCCACCATATTTCAGTAATACCAACTAGATCGAATTTATGCTTATAAATGAGCAATTCCAATTCCTCTTGTTTGTTAATCTTAGCATTAGTGTATAGGCAATTCAAGAATTTCTTCTCTTCATATCCTTTGGTTCCTTGATTAATTTTGTTCTCAACATCTTGATTTTGTGCTAAATGCTCATTTCTTCTCTCTTTTTACCCTCCCTTTTCATTATTACTTTAACATCTCCTGACTACACTAGCCAGCCTGTCCCCAAGAAGATTGGTCCCCCTTCTACTGAAATGGAGACCATCCAAACTATACAGCCCCTCTGGTCCACCTTCCGTGGGGTGTGTTCCACAACACCCAAACCCTTAAACGCACCCTACTTAATTAATGAATGGTTCACTTTCAGAATCTTCTGCTTCTGTCTTCCTTCACTCACGGAACAGGAAGGATCTCTGAGAAGATCCACTGGACATACTGCTTCAGCATGCTTCTGAGTTCCCTGAAGTCTCGTGCTTCTGAGTTCCCATGAAGTCAGACAGCTGCAGTGGCACAGGAGCTAGCAAACAGAGCTGTAAACAGGGGAGTTTGAGTGGGAGTTTGTATTGTGGTGCTTGTTTGGGGTTTGTTTTTGCTGGGGGGGGGGGAGTCTTTGTGGTGTGGCTTGTGTTTCCCAGATTAACAGGATTTAGGTGGGAAGGCTATGATGGATACAGAGGCAGCTGTGGGAGTGACTCCTGTAGTGGAAGACACAATGAGGATGACTGGATGTGGAAGCTGTGGTATGTACATGATCCTGGAGGGGGGACCTGGTAAGAGTTTTTTCTGCGTGAAATACTGTCTGATAGAGCTGATGGAGGAAAAGATCAGAGGTTTGGAGAGGCAGGTGGAAAGTCTGGTTGAGTTTAGGAAGGGGTTTGAGCAGATGATGGAGCAAAGACATGAGGTATCTGAAGGGAAAAGCTCAGACTTACAGATGGAAGTAGGGCTGGGGAATTTTGAGGGGAGACTGGGTGAGGAAAGTGGTCAGTGGAAGCATGTGACTAAAAGAACCAGGCAGAGGAAAAGACGGGCTAGTGAAGGAGAAATAGAGCTTAGGAACAGGTTTGCAGAGTTGGAAGATGAAGAAGGGGCTCAGCAGGTAGTTGCAGAAGGTGGAAGGGCAAGGAAAAAGAGAAGAGAGGCTAGTCCTATAGGAAAAGGGGAAGAGTCAAGGGGAAGAGCTCACACCAAATATGAGCCCCAGGAGGATACAGGATGGGTTGAAGAGGATTATAAGGGAAAATAGGAATGGAAAGAACTTGCAGCCAGAGGGAACGGGAGAGACTGGAGAAAACACCGTCACCAGGAAAAGGCAGGTCTATGTGATAGGGGACTCTTTATTGAGAAGAATAGACAGGCCTGTAACCAGAGCGGATCCAGAGAACAGAAGGGTTTGCTGTCTTCCGGGTGCTAAGATATGGGATGTAGACCTGAGGTTGAAAAGGATCCTAAAGGGAGCGGGAAAGAATCCCCTAATTATCCTTCATGTGGGAACAAATGATACGGCTAGATTCTCGCTGGAAAGTATTAAGGGAGACTATGCTAGGCTGGGGAAGACGCTTAAGGAAATTGAGGCTCAGGTGATCTTTAGTGGGATCCTGCCTGTTCCTAGAGAAGGGCAACAAATGTGTGATAAGATTATGACTCTCAACAGATGGCTTAGGCAGTGGTGCTATAAGGAGGGCTTTGGGATGTATGGCCACTGGGAGGCGTTCATGGACAGAGGACAGTTCTCTCGGGATGGACTTCATCTGAGTAGGGAAGGAAATAGACTTCTAGAATGGAGGCTGGCACAACTGATAAAGAGAGCTTTAAACTAGGAATTTGGGGGAGATGGTTGGGAGATGTCCAGGTAATCTCCATGCCAGATTTTAGCATTGAGAGGGAAGAAGATGAAGTAAGAAAGGATACAGCCGTGGGTAGGAGAATGTATATAAGGAGCAAGGGCAGTGTGGATACTAGTCTAATAGGTTATACTGGCTGTAGAATGACTGTGCTTAATAGGGTACAAAATGTGAGCGAGGCCAAACAGCAAAAATTAAGATGTTTGTACACCAATGCGAGGAGCCTAGGTAACAAAATGGAGGAACTAGAGCTACTGGTGCAGGAAGTGAAACCAGATATTATAGGGATAACAGAAACATGGTGGAATAGTAGTCATGACTGGACTACAGGTATTGAAGGGTATGTGCTGTTTAGGAAAGACAGAAATAAAGGTAAAGGTGGTGGAGTAGCATTGTATATCAATGATGAGGTAGAATGTAAAGAAATAAGAAGCGATGTAATGGATAAGACAGAGTCCGTCTGGGCAAAAATTACATTGGGGAAGATAACTAGTAGAGCCTCTCCTACAATAGTGCTTGGGGTGTGCTATAGACTTCCGAGATCTAATTTGGATATGGATAGAGCCCTTTTTAATGTTTTTAATAAAGTAAATACTAATGGAAACTGTGTGATCATGGGAGACTTTAACTTCCCAGATATAGACTGGAGGACCAGTGCTAGTAATAATAATAGGGCTCAGATTTTTCTAGATGCGATAGCTGATGGATTCCTTCATCAAGTAGTTGCTGAACCAACTAGAGGGGATGCCATTTTAGATTTAATTTTGGTGAGTAGCGAGGACCTCATAGAAGAAATGGTTGTAGGGGATAATCTTGGCTCAAGTGATCATGAGCTAATTCAGTTCAAACTGAACGGAAGGATTAACAAAAATAAATCTGCAACTAGAGTTTTTGATTTCAAATGGGCTGACTTTCAAAAATTAAGGAAATTAGTTAGGGAAGTGGATTGGACTGAAGAACTTATGGATCTAAAGGTAGAGGAGGCCTGGGATTACTTGAAATCAAAGCTGCAGAAGCCTGTATCCCAAGAAAGGGGAAAAAATTCATAGGCAGGAGTTGTAGACCAAGCTGGATGAGCAAGCATCTTAGAGAGGTGATTAAGAAGAAGCAGAAAGCATACAGGGAGTGGAAGATGGGAGGGATCAGCAAGAAAAGCTACCTTATTGAGGTCAGAACATGTAGGGATAAAGTGAGACAGGCTAAAAGTCGAGTAGAGTTGGACCTTACAAAGGGAATTAAAACCAATAGTAAAAGGTTCTATAGCCATATAAATAAGAAGAAAACTAAGAAAGAAGAAGTGGGGCCGCTAAACACTGAGGATGGAGTGGAGGTTAAAGATAATCTAGGCATGGCCCAATATCTAAACAAATACTTTGCCTCAGTCTTTACTAAGGCTAAAGAGGATCTTAGGGATAATGGTAGCATGACAAATGGGAATGAGGATATGGAGGTAGATATTACCATATCTGAGGTAGAAGCGAAACTCAAACAGCTTAATGGGACTAAATCGGGGGGCCCAGATAATCTTCATCCAAGAATATTAAAGGAATTGGCACCTGAAATTGCAAGCCCATTAGCAAGAATTTTTAATGAATCTGTAAACTCAGGAGTTGTACCGAATGATTGGAGAATTGCTAATATAGTCCCTATTTTTAAGAAAGGAAAAAAAAGTGATCCGGGTAACTAGAGGCCAGTTAGTTTGACATCTGTAGTATGCAAGGTCCTGGAAAAAATTTTGAAGGAGAAATTAGTTAAGGACATTGAAGTCAATGGTAAATGGGACAAAATACAACATGGTGTTACAAAAGGTAGATCGTGCCAAACCAACCTGATCTCCTTTTTTGAAAAAGTAACAGATTTTTTAGATAAAGGAAATGCAGTGGATCTAATTTACCTAGATTTCAGTAAGGCGTCTGATACTGTGCCATATGGGGAATTATTAGTTAAATTGGAGAAGATGGGGATCAATATGAACATCAAAAGGTGGATAAGGAATTGGTTAAAGGGGAGACTGCAACGGGTCCTACTGAAAGGCGAACTGTCAGGCTGGAGGGAGGTTACCAGTGGAGTTCCTCAGGGATCGGTTTTGGGACCAATCTTATTTAATCTTTTTATTACTGACCTTGGCACAAAAAGTGGTAGTGTGCTAATAAAGTTTGCAGATGATACAAAGCTGGGAGGTATTGCCAATTCGGAGAAGGATCGGGATATTATACAGGAGGATCTCATAGACTCATAGATATTAAGGTCAGAAGGGACCATTATGATCATCTAGTCTGACCTCCTGCACAACGCAGGCCACAGAATCTCACCCACCCACACGTGCAATAACCCTCTCACCTATGTCTGAGCGATTGAAGTCCTCAAATCATGGTTTAGACTTCAAGATGCAGAGAATCTTCCAGCAAGTGACCCGTGCCGCATGCTACAGAGGAAGGCGATATATATATCTATAGCTCATGGATCAAATCCACTGCCCAGAAAATCAGAACTAGTTGATCACTGGTAAGGGGTCCCTCTCACATGTAGAAAAGAGGTCAAAATGAGGGGAAGTTCACTAAGGAAAGAAGTTAACTCTCCTAGGCCTTTCAGCAGAGCATATGTGCACAATTGCAAATACCTTCACAATTGTGAATAGTGTCAGGCCTATAGAGGGCTTTTACCTATTTCATTGTGTTTACAGTTAGCCACATGTGGGCACCTGGAGCCTTGGCTGGGGGCCGTTATTATTTTAAATCTACATATAACCCAATGAAAATAAGGAGCAGGGGCACAACTGGGCGGCTTCTGTTGAGTCCATTGTAGATGGCCTGGGGAAGAGCTCGCCTCTCTCAGCAGGGGGCAGGCTGCCTGGATGGCACCGCTAGCACAAGCACCCCGGCCAGGGCCTCTGCCGCTGGGAGACGCCTGTGCACCTTTCCGCCCCCAGGGGGCGCCACGCAGTGCTTGCTGGTTTGTGTGCGGCGCGGGGGCCAGAGGCTACAGGGACGGGCTCCCTGAACAAACATCCCAGGGACAGACGGCACGTGCCACCAGAGCGCTGGTTCCGCTTCCCTCTGTTAACCCATGAGCTCCTCAGGCACCCGGAGGTAGCGCACCAGGGGAGGCCGTTTGCTCCTAAGCACGGACCCAGAGGAGAGGCTGGGTCAGCTTCCCCGTCCCCCCCGGCAGGCAGCCCACCTAGCGCCTCCCCGGCCGGGCCGGGCCCCATGGAGGGACTGCTCTGTTGGACTCGTTAAGTCTCCTGGCTCAGGCCAAGGGAAGCAGCAGCCCCGGCGTCCGCCCGCTCAGAGACCCCGCCGGGCAGGGCCCCCACGCCCCGCGGAAGGGGCCCCGGCCAGAGCATCTCGCCCGCCCGCCCGCTGCCCTGCAAAGCGGTCCCCGGGGGCGCTCCGTGCAGCCAGCCCCGGCCCCGCGCCGCAGAGTCAGGGGCCGCCCGCCCGCCAGAGCGGTACCGTGTCTCTGGGCTGCCCGCGTCCACCAGGCGCTGCCACCCCGCCGGGCTCCAGAGCGAGCTGCGATCTGGATGACCTTGTAAACTGGAGTAATAGTAATAGGATGAAATTTAATAGTGAGAAGTGTAAGGTTATGCATTTAGGGATTAATAACAAGAATTTTAGTTATAAGTTGGGGACGCATCAATTAGAAGTAACGGAAGAGGAGAAGGACCTTGGAGTATTGGTTGATCATAGGATGACTATGAGCTGCCAATGTGATATGGCTGTGAAAAAAGCTAATGCGGTTTTGGGATGCATCAGGAGAGGCATTTCCAGTAGGGATAAGGAGGTTTTAGTTCCATTATACAAGGCACTGGTGGGACCTCACCTAGAGTACTGTGTGCAGTTCTGGTCTCCCATGTTTAAAAAGGATGAATTCAAACTGGAGCAGGTACAGAGAAGGGCTACTAGGATGATCCGAGGAATGGAAAACTTGTCTTATGAAAGGAGACTTAAGGAGCTTGGCTTGTTTAGCCTAACTAAAAGAAGGTTGAGGGGAGATATGATTGCCCTCTATAAATATATCAGAGGGATAAATACAGGAGAGGGAGAGGAATTATTTCAGCTCAGCACCAATGTGGACACAAGAACAAATGGGTATAAACTGGCCACCAGGAAGTTTAGACTTGAAATTAGATGAAGGTTTCTAACCATCAGAGGAGTGAAGTTTTGGAATAGCCTTCCAAGGGAAGCAGTGGGGGCAAAAGATCTATCTGGTTTTAAGATTCTACTCGATAAGTTTATGGAGGAGATGGTATGATGGGATAATGTGATTTTGGTAAGTAATTGATCTTTAAATATTCAGGGTAAATAGGACTAATCCCCTGAGATGGGATATTAGATGGATGGGATCTGAGTTACCCAGGAAAGAATTTTCGTAGTATCTGGCTGGTGAATCTTGTCCATATGCTCAGGGTTTAGCTGATCGCCATATTTGGGGTCGGGAAGGAATTTTCCTCCAGGGCAGATTGGAGAGGACCTGGAGGTTTTTCACCTTCCTTTGTAGCATGGTGCACGGGTCACTTGAGTGAGGATTCTCTGCTCCTTGAAGTCTTTAAACAACGGTTTGAGGACTTCAATAGCTCAGACATAGGTGAGGTTTTTCGTAGGAGTGGGTGGGTGAGATTCTGTGGCCTGCGTTGTGCAGGAGGTTGGACAAGATGATCAGAATGGTCCCTTCTGACCTTAGTATCTATGAATCTATGATATGAACCATCAGCAGTGGATCCTTGCCCGTTGACTTCAGAAGCCTATCCAGTCTCAGAGTGATGTCTTGTATCTTAGCTCTGGGAAGACAGCACACCATCCTATTGTCTACCTGTCCCTTGAGCAATCATAGAAATCATAGAAAAGAAGGGCTGGAAGGGACCTTGAGTGGTTGTCTAATCTAGTCCCTTGCATTGAGGCAGGACCAAGTAAACCTAGACCATCCCTGACAGGTGTTTGTCTAAACTGTTTTTAAAACATCCAGTGATGGGAATAGCACAAGCTCCCTTGGAAGCCTATTCCAGTGTTTATCTATCCTTAGAGTTAGAAAATTTTTCCTAATCTCTAATTTAAATGTCCCTTGCTGAATGTTCTTCCAGTTCTTCATAGTATAGAATCCCAGCAAGGATCATTCATAGTGGTCCTCGGAGACCCAGCCTACACCTTGCTCCCATAGCTTATGAAGCTGTACACCTGCCACTTTGACAGCAGCAAGGAGTGCTTCAACAACAGGCTCAGCAAGAGCAAAATGATACTTGAATGTGCCTTTGGACATTTGAAAGTTCGCTGGTACTGCCTACTCATAAGTTAAGGCCTCAGTGAAAAAAATACCCCCATGGTCATAGTTGCCTGCTGTGCACTTCATAATATCTGTGAAGCAAAGAGGGAGACATTTCCGCTGGACTGGAGGGTGGAGGTGGAATGGCTGTCTACTGATTTTGAGCAGCTGGATACCAGGGCTATACGAAGAGCTCAACAGGGAACTCTACAGCTCAGGGAGGCTTTGAAAGGCCATTTAACAATGAGACACAGTAATGTGTGTTGCCGTACTGTGCTGTGTCTGGCATCGTTTTTTTTTTTTCACCATGATATGAGCTTTGTAATGAGTGCTGTGTGTGTAGTAATATAACATTGCAACGGCCTCTATTGGTATTATCTGTGAATGAAGTCAGCCCCAGCCAGCATATGTTGTGAACTAATAAAGATGAATTAAGTTTCCATAAATAGACTTTTATTCCAACAGACGTATTTATAACTGAATGAAACTTTATAAATACAGGGAAAAGAACCTCTGAAGGGGAAATAACAGTCATTTCCATTTCACAAACACACATATATCAACTGTGTCTCTCACAGGTCAGTGTATGTGCAGGTGTAATTGTCTGTACTCTTCTCCCAGGGTGGAGTGGGTATTGCACTGGCCCTGGATGCAATGTAGTAAAGGAAGGGGTGTGTAAGGAAGTCCTGGAATGCAATTCTCCGTAGGCTGCAGGGAGAGGCAAGCACAGATCTGTTGAGCTTGAAGATCAGTCAGAAACTGCAGCATGTCTGTTTGCTCCCTGAGAAGCATTATCATCTCTTGCTGCCTGTTTCTCCTGTCTTCACTATCCCTGTCCCTTGTGTCCTCGAGCATCATCCTCCAAGCCCTCTGCTCAGTATCCAAAGCACTGAGGCACACAGGATCTCCTGAAACATGTCTTCCCTTATCCTCTTCTTTCTCTTTTTCTGGCTGAGCCGCTCTGCTGGTGTGGATGGAGAGACCCTCAAGACCACTTTTGCAGCTGCGAAAGAAACAGTGGGCAGAGGTAGTACTGTGAGTGCATTCACTCCGCTTGATCACACAAGTTACAAGCACTACATTCTCACTTCTGCTTGGGATTCATAGATCATGGTGGCATTCCCAGCCATAGTAACGATGGCCCTGGAGGTGAGGGGGCGAGCTGGTAGAATACTTGGGGGGAACTCATGGGCATGATTATGTGCAGATAGGGCAATTTAACTGAATACTGGCACCGTTTTCCACAGGCAGTGGTGACGTTAGCTGATATCTCACTCCGGAGAGTAACAGAAGCTAAAAGGGAACAGCTCCTGCACACATCCGGCTGCAGACAGGGTCTATATGGTGCTAGCCTGTGTACTGCAGTTGTGCCTGCTGAAGTAATTCCAAAGTGGCATGGGAAAATGTCCTACTGCAGTGGAAGAAATAAGGCATCCCTCCCCAGAAACTTTCAGCAGAGATTGCAGACTACCTCCAGGAAAGCTTCCTCAAGATCTCTGTGGAGGATTCACAGGACATCCCAGTGCACATAAACAAACTGTTCTGCAGGGCTCCCTCGGCCTAACTGTTGGGAAGCTGATGGCAACTCTACCTCTGTTGGTTATTCACTACCTCTTGCAGTGTGACTAAAAAAGAGTAAATGAATAGATGTGTCCCTGCAATGTCAAAGCAAACTACATACTTACCAGAGGTTTCTTCCCCTGCATCAGGCTTGCCATCCCTGCACTTCTGGGACTCACTCAACTGCTCAGGAGTCAAAATGGGTCCTGTCTCACTGCATCACTGGATCCCCTGGTCGCCTGTCCCCCATTCTCCTTCTCTTGTTCCTTGTCCAAGACCCGGGTCTCAGGGTTCACTGTGGTGGCCTGTGACTCCAGATCCCCCAAAGTACTCAGAAGACCCTCAGGGGTGGTGTGGTGGGGTTGCCCCCAAGAATGACATGCAGCTCCTTGGAGAAGTGGCATGTCTGCAGTTCCACACCAGAGTGCCCATTCACCTTTTTTGCCTTCTGGTTTGCCTGCCACAGGTCCTTGACTTTCACGCAGCCCTGATGTGTGTCCCTCTTGTAGCCCTTCTCCCCCCTTCTCTGAGCGATCTGCTCATAGATGACAAAGTTTCTACAGCTGGATCGGAGCTGTGCCTGCACAGACTCTTCTCCCCATTACCCAGGAGCTCCACCACCTGCTTTGTACTCCAGGCAGAAGCGCATTTGCTGTGTGGAGCGGGCATGATAAGAAATAAGGGCTGGGCAGTTGCTATGTGAGCTCTCCATGCCAACCAAACAGGAAATGGAATTTCAAAAATTTGTCAGTCTTTAAAAGGGGAGGGGCATGTACCTGTGTACCTGGCCGCTGGGCAGCAGAGTTCAAAACGCTGACCAGAGTGGTCACGATGAGACATTGTGGGAAACCTAGTGAAGGCCACTAACGTTGACGTAAGTAACGCAATGTCTGCACTGACCCTGTGTCGCCCAACTGTGTTGACCTATGTGCTACACCTCTCATGGGGGAGGAGTTATTAAGTTGGCAAAACTGGCAAGTTACATCGGTGGGAGCGACATTGTAGTGTAGATCCTTACACAGTTAGGTTGATGTAAGCTGCCATGTATCAACCTAACTCTGTAGTGTAGCGCAGGCCTGAGTTTCTCTGTCTCTTCCCACCTCTTTATCTCTGTCAGCTTCTGACTCACTGTCTCTCTGAGTTTCTCTTCTCTCTGTGTCTTTCTCTTTCTCTTCTTCTCTCCCCAAATCAGATCAGTGGCCCCTCCCTTGTGATGGGGCTGCTACTTTTCCACCTCTGCAGGCTGGGTACAAACATGGCCTGTCTTCATGGGATGATTTAGTTGGGGATTAGTCCATCTTGAGCAGGGGATTGGATTAGATGACCTCCTGAGGTCCCTTCCAACCCTAATCTTCTGTGATTCTCCCTTCCACCTGCAGGGTGTTGTTTCATCCAGACTTAAGGGAATCATTTTGCTCTTTCCACTTCAGTACTTCGCTCTTTGTGTGTGTTTAATCTTTGCTTGTTTTTCATTCCCAGGCTTTTATCATTTCTGCTTCAAAGTCAAAGATAGTGGGTTTTGTAGAATAACAAAGGATTTTTTCCCCCTCCTAGACACAGATAAGGGGTGTCCGGGATCTGGAAGAAGATTGGTGGCTAATTACACAGAACCTGGGAGGATGGGACAGAAGGGAGACCCAGAAGGGAGAATAATGAGATGTCAGTGTGCAAGCGTGAATGCAAAGGATTCTGGGTAGAAATCAGTGCCATGTAATATTTAGATAGGAAAGGGCCAGGTCAGACTGAATAACTGCAAAAAAGCATCCTGGAGACTCCCTGAAGACAGGCCAGTATGGGATGAAGAGTTAGCAGGTTGCCTAATTATAGAAACCAAGGCTGGGGCTTCCATTCCAACAGCTCACACCTCCCCCTGATGGCCCCTTCCAAAAGGTTAGGGAAAAATTGCATCATTACAAGTGATGGGAGGCCACACTATGGACATCTCTCCCTTTACCAGAGTGACACCGCCACAGTCTATGTTGACTTCTGGACTTGGTTATAAGCCTGTCTGTTAACTCAGGCATCCACTAAGGAAGGTGGAAGGAAAGTAAGACTGAGGACTGCTGAATATCAGGGGAGTTTTACTCAAATAGCGGCTATTGTAGCCAAGGTGTGGTTAATTAATTGATCTTTTTGAATTGTAAATGCATCACATCTATACAACGGGTACATGTCCTATACTTTGGAAAATAAATATATATATTATTAAACTCTAGTGTGTGTGAGAGAGTGACACTGCTTTACAATAGATGGAATCAGAACTGCTTACCTATGTCTCAGAGGCCCTATACTGCTTACATCTAATAATGATTCTCCTTTAGCTCCAGTGATCACTTATAGGAGGAAGATCTATGGCTGCTGCTGCTGCTGCAAAGTTCTGAGTGGCCATGAACTGCAGCACAATGACAAGCTGTAAATACATCATGAGCCAAGAGTCATCTGACTTGTTATTGTATCCTTATGAATTAAAAGGAAGAATGAAGAGATTTCTCTAGGTATGTCTGCACTGCAATGTAAGCCTGGACTCAGCCTCAGCCTCCAGCCTAACACCCCTTCTGTCCATTCAAGTGGCACTAACACAGGGCTCAGACCCAGGGTCTCAGAAGCCTGCGGGGCTGCAGGGTCTGAGCACAAGTCGAGTCTTAACCTAGGGTTCAAGCCCTATTGCTTTGCAGTGCAGACTAGCCTCACTTGACTCAGATCCTGGACCTGGGAGTCCACCAAAAAGTATCCCACAATCCCATGGGCCAATTTCCTTTGTCCTCTCTATCCCAAGAATCTTGAATCTACTCTATTCAAAACAGAAGCAACCACCCTTGCTGTACTGCAGCAACTCTCTGAGTTAGCGTTAACCCTTCCATTGTCTTCTGACCACCAAACTGCAAACACACCATCAGAGAGCCTTCAGTGTTTGCAATGGAGACTGAACAGAACAAGCCTTTTGCAAAACACGCTGCTTTTTGGGGCCTGATTTTGATAAATCTCTGATGCAAGGCCAGCAAAACTGTGGACTTAAGTAAGATACCAGGAATGACTATGCATATTAGCAAATAGGGAAGAAGCTGGCAGCTTTGCACATTTACCCAACCAGTGCCCAGTGCAAGGGAGTGGCTTAAATGGCTCAAGAGCGAGTACTGGAAACCCAGGGACCAGAACCATACCTCAGGCAACTCGCCAAAATCATGTGTGTTATGAGGAGTCTGGTTGCTGGGCACTGCGCTGAGCATGGAGCCAACAGTGGTGCATGATGACCTAGTCAACTGGGATGGGGCCCCACTGTCTTCAGAATCCACCATAGGAACTAATAGGAACCTGCAGCAGTCTCCAAGTGGGGACAATGAAGTCACTCTGTTGCTGAGACCAGTTCCAGAGCAGACTTTGGCGCAGGAGCAGCAGCAGTGCATTCTGGGTCTGTACTCATATGGGCTAATGCACTCCCTGAGGAGCAGCCCGCGGCGGAGCCTGCTGCAGACACACATGGGACCAAAACTGTTCCTAAGCCCTAGTAAGTTTCTGGCTCCATTTTAATGTTTATTAATACAGTAATGTGACCAATGCAAAAGTTATCAGAACCCCAGCTAGCAGCCTGTATCTGCTAGTGGCGGATTATATGCCAGCGGTATGGCTCTTCCACCCAACCACCGCCATCACATGGAGTTCAAAATGGCGACCAGGACATGCAAACAGTAAAGAACAACTTTAAAGTGTATTTTTACTGGAAAGGCAGAGATTTTTGCTCAACCATTCCTATTTCTTAAAAACAATAACCTTACATTGCCATGCCTGTAAGTATACTACTCTGTAACCATTCTACAGTCTATCGAGCTGCCTGGAAACAGTGAACTCTGTGAATGTTTGAGGAAATGTGTTCCACTCACAAATCTAGTTCATTTTAGTCAGTGGAGTCCATAGATGACAAAATAATTTGTCCCAAATATGACTGCGGTTTGAAATTTTCTGGGGGTGGGGAGGTGGAAGGGGAAATGTTCTGGGGGTGGGGAGGAGGAAGGCTGTGAATTTCTGCGTGTTTGCATGCTGTCATAACAGGCTACACCATATGGAATCTAACACAGCATCCTCTTGATTCCCTCATGAATTCTGATCTAATCCTGGGTGCTAATAGCTGCAAACTTTTCCTGAAGCAGGAACTCCACATACGTAGTCATATTTCAGGGAAGGGCATATTTTCCAGGGCCACCTTGGTAGCTGACCAGCCCATTCCACTCATAGATGTGCTGTTCAGTTACTATACATTTGAATACGTCTGTTGCATAAACTGCAGGTTTCCCCCCAGCAGCTTGGAATAACATCTCCTTTGCCAAATCAGGCACCACAAGAACTGTTATGTCCTCCAAAATTGGAAAGGCCTGAAATTGTAGAAAAATCTTTTGTAGCACAGCTACTGATAGCAGCCCTCCACTGTCACCCACCCCAAACCCAAGTGTTCTGCAGTTTTCTAAAACAAAAAAATCAGCTTTCCATTTTTAACTTTCCATTGTGCCTGTAATTCTTTCACTGTGATTAACCAGGCTGTGTCTAGGGAACTTCAGGGCTCTGAAGCATCCTTCTCACAATATACTGAAGTTCAGTTTGAAAAAGTATCATTTTATGTCCTTGAAATTCCATGAGGATTTTCTCTGTGTTCCTGCAGTGATCTATTTGAGACAATAAGCCCCCCCCCGCGCGCACACACACCCACACACCCAGTCTTGTCCTGTTCCAGGCCCCTCAGTCTCTGCAGGCTTTAGTACCTGCACAGCTCACCCACACTGCAGCAGAAGCCTGACTCAATGGACCTTGACAGAAGCATTTCCATGACAAACTTATGGTTGAAGTTCTGGAGAGGGCCAACATGCAGGTCTGCTACCAAAGACAGATGGCCTTATAGTAGAGAAAAGGCATGCCGCATGGCAAGAGGAAAGGCTCAGGCTGGCTGCACAGTTTGAGGGAGCTGGCACTTGCTTTGCAGATTCTGGAACAGGAAAGGTGGCTAAGGGAGGAGGACAGAGCTCAGCAGAAAGTGCAGTTTGAGTGGCTCATGTCACTAGTGACTGTGGCTCCTGCTGCATTACCCACACCACAGGCCCGAGTACCCTGTGTACTACCCTGTGCTGCAATCCAGAAGTAGATGGGAAGACTCTACGGCTGGGTGGCACATGCAATCAGGCCCCATGAGTGGCTGGCAGGGCAACCTTACCTCATGCAGCCCTCCATATTGACCTCCTCCCCTGTGGATGTCTCCATCTCCCTCCTACAGTGTCATGTGCCCAGTTCATGGGAAAAGAAGGGAAAGGAGAGCCTTTGGCCTGGGGACATGACAGGGTAAGGAATTTCTGTCTTGTACATGGTTTCACTGTTTGCACTTGTTCATGCACTTTGTTTTTTTGTTTTGTTTTGTTTCCGTAGGGGTCTGTTGTTACTCGTGTTTTGGCATGGTAAGGGCAGCTGGCCTGCCTGGCAATGAGTGAATGTAGTACTTTTCTAATACATGTTTATAAAGTTTTTAATTTCATCAAGAAAGTTTATTTCTATCACAGCTTCATATCATATGAATATGATGTGTCTTCAAGATAATAAAGGTAAACACATGATCAGGGACAATTAGGAATTAGTATGGAAAGACTATCCCTCAATATATAGCAATTCATAGCTCAATCATTTCCTTACATCAATCCGTACTGTGAATAATCCCCTCTTTCCCATTTCATAGGTGGTCATGTCATTCATAAGTACATCGCATGGCATTAAAATCCCACACCCCTCCCCAAGCACCATATCCTCCCCACAATCAATGAGCCCTATTCCCCTCTGACACAAGCACATTCATAAAGATACTAATCACCTTCTTCCATTAGACCATGTAAGTCCAAAACGTGGGAGCACAAAGCATCCCAGATTTCTGTTGCTCAGGTGCATCCAGCTGCGGAAGGTTCACTTTCTAACCAAGTGTACCAATTCAGTAGCCCCTGCCTGTCGTAGGTCCATTCAGTAGGAAAAGGCTCACCTCAGGCTTCACAAATATTGTGAAGAGCACAGCAAGCCACAGTAATGGAGACAGCACTGATGACACTGTCTGGCACCCAAAGGGGGCTGTAAACATCTCAAGTGAGATTTCAGTGTGCCAAAAGCACATTCGCCACCATTCTGCACCTGCTGAGAGTGTAATAAACCTTCTTTTGCCAGGGCCTCTGAGATCAGGGAATGGTTTCATAAGCCAAAGCAAAAGGAGGTATGCAGGTTCCCTAGAATAATGGTGGGGACAGTAAATCCATTTATGATAATATCAGTTGGTGGGAATAGTGTCCCAGGCTGTCCATGAATGTAAACTCCTTATCATGAACTTTCCCATTGCAACCCATGCTGATGTTCATAAATTGCCCTCTGTGGCCCATGAGGACCTGCATAACAACGGAGTAGTATCCTGTGCAGTTTATGTACTTCTTGAAGAGGGCAAACTATGGGCACACGAGTCCCATCAATGACCCCAGCCACTTTGGGGTAAACCACACACCTGATTGCCTCAGAAATCGCTGCAACCACTCTAAGGTGCCACAAGTATTCCTTCACTTTACTCACAGTTGACTTTCCAACATCAAACTGGTTTGCAAGAGGTCTGGGACAGCTTCAGGTACAGCAACCTGCTTCTGGACTGGCCTCATGCATGTGTCTTTATACTGGAGGGTCAGGACAAGCTGTTCTCAAAGCTCCAGAAATGTAGCTTTCTTCTTGCGGAAGTTCTGGACCCACTGCTGGTCATCCCAGGTCTGCATAATGATGTGATCCTACCCATCTGTGCTTGTGGCCCTGCTCCAGGAATTCCAGTCTACATTAGGGGCATCCGAAGCTGTACTGAGCATACTGAGAAGCATCAGCCAGTTCATTTGCCATGCATGGGTCCTCCTCCTCCTCCTGCTACTCCATCAAAAGCTCTGTCAGATGCCTTTGGTAGCTCAGAAAATGTCTCTGAAATGTCCACCAGCATGTCACAGAAGGACTGCCCATTGCCTGACACAGGACTGAAAGTGCAAGCAAGAGAAAGTCTTCAAAAAGTGCCTCATCCATGTTGCTGGCTCCAGTATATGGAAATGCACTGACCCAAATGACTCCTTGGCAGGCTGTATTGGCAGGCTGTTCAAACTTCCCGTAATGTGCAGGGTGGACAGTCAAGTTTTCCTACAGTGCACCACAGTCAAAGGGCTAGAGCGGCCACATTTGATGTGGGCGCTGGGGCATTGGATATGTTGGTTTGACTCAGCTCTGTATGCTGCAGTGTGTATGCCAGAATCACAAGTTCAAGCCTGGGTTAACAGTCAGTGCCCACACTCAAGCCCTGGGTCCTCTAACCCAGGGTCAGCTGACTCAAATCCCACTAACCCTGGGTTTATGTTGCAGTGTAGACATACCCTCTATTTAACAGGCAAGTTATTGGGGTATCTGAAATTCCTTCCCCTGTACTGTATAATTATCATTAGAATTCATTTTTTTCTGAGGTTCCAGTGCCCAAACCTTTCTTGTCACTTCCAGTAAAACCTTTTATGTGTTTCCACTTCACCTACCTACATAGTTTTGCTTGTATATATTAATCCTGACCAGCGCTTTGAATTCCAGTCCTATACGTTTACAATTCTGCCACTGTACCAGCTGCTATTGCATGACTGCTCTCCTCCCAACTCTGCCAATGCCTCTCAGTCCTGCCCTGCAGCCCCCCTGCTATTCCAGTGCTGGGCTCCCCACCCAACTCTGCCCACGCCCATCACTCCTGCTCCCTGGACAAGGCTGAAGTTTGTCCTTTATTCCCAGTTCTTGATTCAAAGATCAAATTTTAAAAACATTCATCAGTGTACGAATATTTTTTTAGATATTCCACCATAAAATGTAATATAATTTTGTAACTATTTATTAGTAATCAAATATTTAATTATTTAATTATTGAATAATTATTCAAATAAGGAACCAGATTAAACTGATTGTAAGTGACAGAATATGTCTTGGGTTATCCCTAGTGACAAGTCCCTGCAACCATTACACTGTACCGAAGTAGCTGGGACATGGAATTGCATGAGGCAAAGCTTTATTCTTGAACAACATGCTGTCTCATGTTACATTCCCACCCTACTTCCAATTTGTAAATGCCACTTGAATAAAGGAACTGGGGTTTGACTGGCAGTCTGTGGCAATATATGTCTCAGGTCTTCCCAAGTAACATATCTCTGTGACTGTGACTGTCCTGAAGTAGCATGGCCATGGAATTCTATGAGACAAAGTTTTATTCCAGAGCAGTGTACTGTGACATGTCATGCGCCCAGCCCACTTTCCTTTAGTGCATGACCAATGAATAAGGAACTGGATTAAACTGGCTGTTTGCAGGGGTGTGCGCAAGGGTGGAAGGAAGCAGCGCCCCCCACCCCCAATCAGTGGGGGCACAGAACTCTTCCAGGGCTGGAGTGGGGAGAGTAAGCTCCTCTGGCCCCTGGCCAGGGCAGGAAATTACAGCTTCTCCGGCCCTGGGGAGAGGGGAGGACCAGCTGCTCTGGCTGCTGCTCCTCCAGCCATGGTGGGGTGGGGGAGTCAGATCCTCCTGCCATGGGGGGTGGGGAAGGAAGAGCCAGCTCCTGCAGCTGTGGGGGGCACAGAAAGTGCCTCTCCCAAAAGGGGTCAAATTTTTATTCCTGTGTATGCTCCTGGCTGTAAGTGGCAATACGTGTCTTGGGTCACCCCAAGTGACACATGCCTGTGTCAAATCTTCTGATCTGAAGAAGCTGGCATATGGCACTCCCTGACTCGAAGGTTTATTTCTGAGAAATATGCTGCCATGTGTCATTCCCCCACCCTACCTTTTCCAAAATCTCCCTGAAGAAGGGCCTGGGTTTCGAGTGGCTGCACATGTCTTCATGTGACACATCCCTGAAACCACTAGACTGTTCTTAAGTAGCTGAGACATGTTACTCCTCAACTTGAAGCTTTATTTCTGCACAACATCAGGAGCAGATTTACCATGAAACAAACCGTGCAGTGGCACGGGACCCCCAATGACAGGGAGGCCCCCAAAATGCAGGACAAATATCTGACAACCTGCCCCTGAGTCCCGACTGGCAGCGCAGCAGGGTTCGGGCAGGTAGGTTGCCCGTATGCTGTGGACGGTGGCTCCACGCCACTCCCGGAAGCAGCCTGCTGCTGGCATGTCTCTGCGCACCCCTGGCGCGGGGGAAGGCGGTGGGGGCGTGACAGCTCCACGCACTGCCCCTGCCCCAGGAAGCACATAAAGACCTGCTGCCCCCCTCCCCCCAAAGGGGTGCACAGAGATGTGCCAGCAGCAGGGCTATGGTAGCTCCCTGCCCGTTCTGCCTCCCTCCCTCCATGCCACTTAGCTCCAGGAAATGGCCGGCATGTCCCTGCGGCCCTTGGGGGTGGGGTGTCTCCATGCACTGCTCCCACTACGAGCACCAACTCCACAGCTCCCATTGGCTGGGAACTGTGGCCAATGGGAGCTGCAGGGGCTGCGCCTGTGGGCAGCACCGCACAGAGACCCCCTGCCCCCACCCCGCCCCGCCTAGGAGCTGCTGCTGGAGGGGTTTGTGTGCCGGTCACTTTGGGAGCCGCACCTCCTGAGGTAAGTGACTCCTCCCTGCCCCCTCCCATCCCCCAACCATCTGCCCCGCCTAGAACCTGCACACCGCACCCAAACTTCCTCCCAGAACCTGCACCCCTCACCTCCTTCCATATCCCAACCCCCCTGCCACAGCCCAGAGCCCATACCCTGCACCCAAACTTCCTCCCAGAGCTTGCCCCCTACTCCCACATCCCAACCCCCTGCTGCAGCCCAGAACCCGCAACCCGCACTCAAATTTCCTCCCAGAGCCTGCACCCCTCACCCCCTTCCATACCCCAACCCCCTGCCCCAGCCCAGAGCCCACACCCCGCACCCAAACTTCCTCCCAGAGCCTGCCCCCCTCCTTCCACCCCCCAACCCCTTGCTGCAGCCCAGAGCCCGCAACCCGCACTCAAATTTCCTCCCAGAGCCTGCACCCTCACCCCCTTCCATACCCCAACCCCCTGCCCCAGCCCAGAGCCCACACCCCGTACCCAAACTTCCTCCCAGAGCCTGCCCCCCATACCTCCTCCCACCCCCCAACCCGCTGCCCCAATCAAAGTACCTCACTTTATTTTCATTTACTTTCCATTACTTATAATACAGGAGGAGGAGGAAGAAAAAAAGAATGAAAAACAGGGGTGGGAGGGAGATAAGAGAGAATGTCCTTTTTCTTGGCTGGGTCCCAAGGGGGGCGAAAATGAAGCTGTGTACAGGGGCCCCACTAACTCTAAATCCGCCACTGCACAACATGCTTCCTCATGTCACGCTCCTTCCTCCCCGCTCTGTTGTGTAAATTTCGCTTGAATAAGGAACCGGGCTTTGACTGGCTGTATGTGACAAAATATATCTCGGGTCACCCCTGTGATGAAGTGAGGTTTTTCATCCTGTTATGTTGCATCTGACTCTTACTGTCCTAAACTAATCCTGTGAAAACCTCAGTTTCCCTGTATACGACACCAATGCCTAGCTGGTGGGAATTGGGCGTGTGACTTTTGCTGAGGTCTTCAAGGCAGGTGAGGCTGCCCAGCTGCCTGCATGGAGGTGATGGCCGATGCCCTTCGTAACCCGAGAACCAGGAGGGGATGCAACCAGGTGATCCTTTGCCTGGGAAGCAGGACAAAGACCGGAGAAGAAGCAGCGGGCGTGTTGGAGGCCAGGCAGCGGGGTCCAGGGCAGTCTGCTGTGGGAGACTGGAGTGGGGAGTCCAGTGCATCCGGCTTGGGATTCCACCAAGATGGACTTGGCTCAAAGTCACTGATTTCTGTGTTAACAAATTCTGTTCTACGCTGTGTACCTGTTGACTAATAAAGCTTCCGTTTTACAATGCTGGTTGAAAGTCACTGCTGACTGTGGAATTGGGGTGCAGGGCCCTTTGGCTTCCCCAGGAGCCCCGCACAGGCAGACTCACTGAAGGAAGCGCACAGTGAGAACAGGGATGCTGAATGCTCTGAGGTCAGACCCAGGAAGGCCGAAGCTGTGTAAGCTTCTTGCTCTGGCAACAGTATGCTCAGAGAGAGGAGGCATGTTATCCCAAAGTCCTGGCTGGTTTCATATGGAGCAGTTCCAGAGCATCAGTCCAGTGACTCCATGACAACCCCACGTGACATATCCATGCTGCTGAGGACTGTTTGGAAGGAGCTGGGATATGCCACTTCCTCACCCAAATCTTCTTTCTTCCCAAAAAGTTGTGGCCTATGTCACCATCCTTTCCGCAACACATAAACCATTTAGCTTAAACAGAAGCGGCAAAGGGAAGTTTCAGAGAGCGAAGCTGCAGCTCCTGTGCGTTGAGGTGTTTTCTGTGAGGCTTGTGTTACTGGGCTGTAAGCCCCTGGATAGGTCAGGTGAGGCAGGTCTGTTTGTTTGTGTCACTGAGGGCTGTGTGGCCGGGACCCTTAAGTTTTCTAAAAGAACCAGTGTTTGAAGTGGTTAATCCCTTCCTCTTAATGAGAGGATAGGGCAGACAAGCAAGTCTTAGTAAATAGATTGGTTGCCAGGTGAACAGAAGTGATAAATATTCAAGTTTCAGTGGGAGTTTAGAGAGGGAGTGTGATTCCTGTTTTAGGTATGGCTCTATACCACATAACGAATATGGATGATGAGAGAACAACTGTTGTGATCTGCCTTGAGTGTGCTATGTTTTCTCTTCTGCTGGAAGACAGAAGTGATTTCAGGTGTATGAAGTGCAAGCTGGTGGACAGATTGAAAGAGAAGATATGTGGACTGGAAGCACAAGATTCAACATTGCGCAGTATATGAGCAAACAAAGACTTCATGGACAACCAGATTTGGAAACTGCTGTCGCAGATGCCTCAAGGTGAAGGTCCTGTGAAAAAGGAACCAGAGAGAGAAGCAACCGGAGAAATGGACTGGAGATTTGTGACTAAGAGCGGAAAGAGAGCCAGGAGGCATTCAACCCAGGTAGAGGCATCAAAACGTTATCAGATGCTCAGTAAGTCAACTCTGGAAGACCCTGTCTCTGGAGACTAGAACAGAAAGCTACAGGGGACATATCTGAAGGGCATCCTTGCTGTATGAAGCAAGCAGATAAGAAGAGGGTTCTTCAGCCATCCTAAGCCCTGATCTACACTACGAGTTTAGGTTGAATTTAGCAGCATTAGATCAACTTAACCCTGCACCCATCCACACAATGAAGCCATTTTTGTTGACTTAAAGGGCTCCTAAAATTGATTTCTGTACTCCTCCCTGAATAGGGGATTAGTGCTGAAATCGACATCGCCGGGTCAAATTTGGGGTAGTGTGGATGCAATTAACAGTATTGGCCTCCGGAAGTTATCCCAGAGTGCTACATTGTGACCGCTCTGGACAGCACTTTCGACTCAGATGCACTAGCCAGGTACACAGAAAAAGCACTGGGAACTTTTGAATTTCATTTCCTGTTTGGCCAGCGTGGCGAGCTAATCAGCACAGGTGACCATGCAGTCCCAGAATTGCAAAAGAGCTCCAGCATGGACCCAACAGGTGGTACTGGATCTGATAGCTGTATGGAGAAACGAATCCATGTTATCAGAACTCCGTTCCAAAAGACAAAATGCCAATATATTTGAAAAAATCTCCAAGGGCATGATGGACAGAGGCTATAAGAGGGACCTGCAGCAGTGCCGCTTAAAAATTAAGGAGCTCAGGCAATCCTACCAAAAAAACCAAAGAGGCAAACAGCTGCTCAGGGTCAGAGCCCCAGACATGCAGCTTCTATGATCAGCTGCATGCAATTCTAGGGGGTGCCCCTACCACCACCCCTCCTCTGTCCATGGACACCTGTAAGGGGGGAGTCTCATACAACAGGGATGAGGATTTTAGGGATGAGGAAGATGATGATGAGGAAGAGGATAGCGCACAACAGGCAAGTGGAGAAACCGTTCTCCCCGACAGCCAGGATCTGTTTATCACCCTGGAGCCAATATCCTTCCAACACTCCCAAGGCAGGCTCCCGGACCATGAAGCAGGAGAAGGCACCTCTGGTGAGTGTACCTTTGTAAATATAATACATGGTTACAAGCCCTCCCTCAGGCTTCAGACTGCACTTTACCAGCACACATACCGGTAGGCACACACCCCACTGCAGCTTTACACACAGATGCTGAGATCAGCTCTGCATGGGAAGGCTCAGCTAAGGAATTGCCCAGTACTCAAGTGCATAACCCCCTTTAGGGGGTAAACCCAAAATTATACCATCTTGCGCTGCACAGAGAAATGTACAGTATAAGCTCATAAAATTTGCCCCCTCCTGCAGTGTGGAAAAAGATATGCAATAGCTTTGTGCCCCAATTTATAATTTCCACACACTGGTTATAGACAAAACAAAATCAAGCTTATTAACTACAAAAAGTTACATTTAAAGTGACTATAAGTGATAGCAAACAGATCAAAGCAGATTACCTTAGTAAATAAACAAAACTGCAAACTGATCTTAACACACTAGTTAAGTAGGATATGAATTAGCAAATTCTCATCCTGAGTGATAATCAGGCTAATAAATAGGCAGATTCTTAAGGCACAAGTTGCCTTGGCTTTCCCAAGTTTTAATACACAGGCTAAAAATCCTTCTAGCCTGGGACCATCACTTCCCGCTATTCAGTCCTTGCCCCTCCGGTGTTTCCAGGTGTGTTGTTATAGGGAGAGTGAGGTCCCATCATGGGGTGGTTGTCCCCCTTTTATATCTTCTTCCCACTTGCTGGAAAGCTCTTTTGCTGTGACCTGGGTCAAACAGTTCTCATTGTGTAGTGCTATCTCTGAGAGGTTTCTATTGTACACAGCTCCTGGGGTAATCCTTGTGCCTGTGTGCCTTTCCTCAGTAAGCCATTAACATTGTTTGGCCTTTTTACTGTTGTACCTGAAAGGCTGCTTGTGGGTGTTTTCAACCTCACAACATGTTTCAGTAACACATACACAGCCAAACTTCATAACTCCACATACCATGATAGAACATAGAATCCAACAAAATATTACTGACTAGCACAGTGGTTCTCAAACTTTTGTACTGGTGACCCCTATTACACAGAAAGCCTATGAGTGCAACCCCCCTTATAAAGTAAAAACACATTTTTTTATATTTAACACTATTATAAATGCTGGAGGCGAAGTGGGATTTGGGGGTAGAAGTGACAGCTCGCAACCTCTCACATAATAACCTTGTGACCCCAGTTTGAGAACTCCTGGTCTAGTGGATCAAGCCTTTTAGAATGATACCTCACAAGGCATACTTTGTACAAAACATATCCTAATTACATGACAGTGGTGAATATTGGGGTGCCAGGGTGTCACAGTAAGTCACCATAAAATTGGATAGGATTACGAAGTTGTCTGACAACTCTTCACCTGTGGTGATACATATTGGAATAATGACTTGACATCACATGAAACTACACCAATTATAGAAGACTTCAGGGATCTTGGAAGGGAGCTGAAGAAGAGGAAAGTTCTAGTAGAATGCTTAGAGATCCTGCTGGACCAATGATCATGATTAGGTAGAAGGCAGAATATAGTGGGGTGAACTATGGTGAGATTGTCAGCTTTGGATCTGTGAAACATTGGTCCATGGTTCCAGAGAGAGGGGGCACCGTATAAATGGGGAAGCCTGCATCACATAGATGGGGGGGGCTAATCTTCTTGGTTGGAGACTAGCTGGAGCAGCCAGGAGGGCATTAAACAAACAATGCAAGGGGGGCGGTGTTTGTTAGGAAGACAAATGCAGTACAAACACAAACTCAGTATGTCACAAACTAACTGAACCAAAGTGCCACAGAATGTGAAGAGATTTTTCAATGCTAGGAGTGTGGATAATTAGTAAAAGGAAATGGAAATTCTCATTGATGAGAAGAAATTTGATATAATTGGCATTACTGAAATCTGATGGGATGATTTGCATGATTGGAAAGAGAGAGTGGGTAAAAGATGTGGGAGGTGGCACTCTACATTAAGGACATCTTTGCCTGCTTTACAGTTATTGATAACTCAGAAGCAGATGACCTTGAATGCACAGGAATCAGTGTGCTACCGAAGAAAGCCAAAGTGTGGGTACTTGTGGGTATATCAGTGGCCACCCAATCAAACCAGAGCAAAGGATGAGTTAAAATCTGCATGTAACGTGGAAAGAAAAAATGTGTTGTTATAGGGGACATCAGTTTGAGAGACATATGCTGGATAGCTCATAGCGTTAGAAGTAAAAATGTCATTAGAGTTTTAAAAAATTATAGATGATAATTTTCTAATACGAAAGGCCTTGCACTCAATGCACGGTAACTATTTTGTACTTCATTATGACAAATAAAGATGAATCAATCACTGGACTGGATTTTGGAAGTTGTCTAGAGACCACTGATGATGATCTGATCACCTTCAATATGAGCAAACAGAGGACAGTGCTAATCAATTATATATGTATTTGGTGCCATAGGTACTGACTCCAGGGCTGGAGCACCCACAGAAAAAAAAAGGGTGCTCAGCACCCACCAGCCACAGCTGTTCGGCATCAGTGGAACAGTTTGGTGGCTCAGGGAGGGGCTTGGGAGAGGGCGGAGAGCAGCTAGCAGTGGGGGTCTCAGGGAGGGGGTGGAGCAAGGGCGGAAAGAGGCAGAATGAGGGCGGGGCCTCAAGGGAGGGGGAGTGGTCTTGGGGTGGAGCAGGGGTGGAGCACCCCCGGGGAAAAATGAAAGTCCACACCTATGCTTGGTGCTCCACAAGGGCTAATTTCCCAAAACTGAGGAAATTAAGAACAACACAAATTGGAAGTAAAAATTTGGACATAAAAATTTGAATGAAAACTGGGACTTCTTTAAGGAGAGTTTATTATATGGCCAAAAAGCCCTGATTCCACAGTCAACCAACAGAACAACTTTGAATAAAAGACCATCCTGGTTCAGTGGTGAAATGAAGGCAGTAATTAGAAATAAAATGTAATAAATAATATATGGAAAAAGATGAAATGGATAGAAATGAATACGAATGAGAAGTTAGGAAGCGTCAAAAATTGATAAGGGAAGCTAAAACCAGGAGAGAAAAATCCATGGTTTGCAGACCAAAGGACAATAAGGAGTTTTTAAAGTATATTAATGAAGAAAAGAAAACCTAACAATGGTATAGACCAGTGGTTCTCAAACTTTCTTTTCCGTGGACCACTTGAAAATTGCTGAGGGTCTCGGTGGATCACTTAATGATCTTTCCAAATGCTGTTTGTACCGTTAGCTAGCTATTGTAAAGCACTTTGGATAAAAGCACTATATAAAAAAAATTAATAATAATTTACTTTTTTTGTTCTACAAATAAAAGCACACAACTCATGTTTTAAAATCAGTAGTCTTACCTTTCAAATGCGATGGATGTCCCCTCTCTCCCCTGCCTGGCAGCCCCTGAGCTGGGGCTGGGAAGGAGTGGGGTCTCTCCCTCTCCCCCCCACACAGCAGCCCCCGAGCTGGGACTGGGAAGGAGGGGGTGGTCTCTTCCCTGCCACAGCAGCCACAGAGCTGAGGCCGAGAAGGAGGGCCATCTCTGCTCAGCAGTCGCAGCCCTGGAGCTGGGAAAAGTCATCTCTTTCTCTGGCCACCGCAGCCTTGCATGTCCCAAATTCCCCCCACCCCCTCTTCTCACCCCACTGCCCCCTCCCATCTACCCCCTATTCCTTCCAAGGCCACCACCTGACCTTACATGTGCATCTTCTCCAGGGTCCAGGCACCTAATTAGTGGGTGGCCCTTCATTGTCTTCTGTGCGGCCACCCAGGCACACACCTTAGAGGGAACTATCCGCAAGCCACCTGAATGGAGCTCATGGACCACTGGTGATCCATGGACCACAGTTTGAGAACATCTGGTATAGGCTCATTACTAGACACATGGGAAAATTGTTAATAGTGGTGCAGAAGAGGCTTCAATAAATATTTCAATAAATATTTCTGTTACGTATTTATAAAGAAGAGAATGACATCCTCATATCATATGAGGATGATGAAGAACATCCAGTCCATTAGTAACTAAAGAGGTTGTTAAGCAACGTCTAGGGATAAACATTTTTAAACCAGCAGGCCTGGATTATTTTCAAAGATCTAGATAAGAAGATCTTTGGACCACCAAAGTTACTTTTTAATAATCCTAGAATTCATGGGACATCCAGAAGAGTGGAAGAGTGCTAATGTGCCAATATTAACAAAGGGCAAGTGGGAATACCAGGTAATTATAGACTGGTTAACCTGACCTCAGTCCTGGGCAAAATAATAGGAAATACTGGTATAGGATTCAACTAATAAAGAATTAAAGGATGGGAATATAATTAATGCCAATCAACATGGTTTTATGGAAAATAGGCCTTGTCAAACAAATATGCTTTCATTCTTTGGGGAGATTACAAGTTTGGTTGATAAAGATAATGTTGCAGATATAATAGACTGCTGTCAGACATTTGACTTAGTACTGCAAAACATTCTGACTAAAAATTAGCATTATACAACATGATTAGAGGACACATTGAATGGATTAAATAACTGGCTAGGTGGCAGGTCTCAAAAAATTGCTGTCAATGGAGAATCATCATCAGGTGAGGATATTTCTAGGGGGGTTCCACTGGGATCAGTATTAGACCCAACATTATTTAACATTTTCATCAATGATCTGGAAGTAAATATAAAATAGCTGCTGATAAAATTTGTGATGACACAAAGAGTGGCAAAGCCGTAAATAATGGTGAAGACAAAGCAGTCATATAGATGGATCTGGTTGGCTTGGTAAACTGGGCCTACTCAGACAAAATGTGGTTTAATATATCAAAATGCAAAGTTACACATCCAGGAACGAGGAATATAGGCCATACCTACAGAATGGGAGACTGGATCACGGAAAGCAGTGTGAGCACCCTTTGTTGACCACTCACTAGGATTGCTGTGAGGGAATTCAAGCCTCTCTGCTCTGGTTCCCCAGGATCTTTCAAGTCCCTGGAATCTGAACAGAGCCCAGCCACTGCCCTAATCTCACAGTCCCTAGACATGCCTATTGCTCTATCTTCTATCTGGCACCTTCCTCCAAGTGTTGGAAGCCACTGTCCAACCTCCTAGCCCTCTGGGCACAGTGCTGACCCTTTAGACTGCTCTGTACTTAATCACACCCTCTCCCAGACCTCCACCCAAAGGTGTGAAGTTTCTGGTTTACAACTTAACTCTCTCAGGGACGCAATCAACACTCACACACCCATTGCCTGTCTAACATCTCTATGCTCTTTAATATCATGTAAGGCACAAGAGAGTACAGATCATACAAAACAATAAAACATCTTAAATACAATGTCCCTCATTACCTTACCTGTCCCTTCGGAGTTCTTGGGGGTTCATCAGTGTTCCATCAGGCAGGTAGGCAGGGAGGGAACCTCCATCCCCTTGTCTACCCTACCGTTGCAGCAGCCTCCCTCATTTTAATCTGGTGCAAAACATGTCTCTCCCTGTGAATCCTTTATAGACTCCTGCTGGGATCCCTTGCTTCTTTTGTTCTGCTTCTGGTCACTTCCCATTACTCTCAAACCTTCAGACAAGAGGAGGAAGTGTCTTCTCCCAGCTAAACCAAACTCATTGTCCTAAGGTATTTTATTTTGAATAGACCATTGTTGAGTTCTGATCACTCACCATTGTCTCTGGTCTGGCAGAGACATGACACAATCCTGTTAACTCACGGGGGATCCACATCCATATAAACATTCCATGACAAGGTAACTTCATAAAACAATTTCATAAAATCATCCACAGTTCAGAACTGGTACAGACAGAACCCCCAAAATTGTCTCAAAAAGTAGTTGCAAATGGAGAATCATCCTCGAAGGGGGGTGGTTCTAGTGGAGTTCCACAGGGATCAGTACGAGGCCCATCACTAGTCAACATTTTCATCAATGATCTGGAAGTAAATATAAAATAGCTGCTGATAAAATTTGTAGATGACACAAAAGTTGGTAGAGTGGTAAATAACAATGAAGACAGAGCATGTGTACAGAGAAAGCTGCAGGAAAGTGTAGATCCATTACTTAATGGGGAAGGAGAGCAATTAACGTATAACAGAGAAAGCTGAAGTGCTTAATGCCTTTTTTGCTTTTAGTCCTTACTAAAAAGGTTAATTGTGACCAGATGTTTAACACAATTAATATTAACAGAGGGGAAGGATCTCAGGCCAAAATAGGTAAGAACATGTTAAAGAATACTTAAATAAGATAAAAAGAAAAGGAGTACTTGAGGCACCTTAGAGACTAACAAATTTATTAGAGCATAAGCTTTCGTGAGCTACAGCTCACTTCATTGGATGCATTTGTAGCTCACGAAAGCTTATGCTCTAATAAATTTGTTAGTCTCTAAGGTGCCACAAGTACTCCTTTTCTTTTTGCGAATACAGACTAACACGGCTGCTACTCTGAAACCTTAAATAAGATAGATGTATTTAAATTGGCAAGGTCCGATGAAATTCACCATAGAGTATTTAAGGAACTAGCAAATGGAATCTCTGAACCATTAGCAATTGTCTTTGAGAACTCATGGAGGACAGGTGAGGTCCCAGAGGGTAAATATAGTACCTATCTTCTAAATGGGGGTGTAGGGGTGTGGAGGAAGACCCACGGAATTAGAGACCAGTCAGCCTAACTTTGATACCTGGAAAGATATTGAAACAAATGATTAAACAATAAATTTGTTCAAACCTAGAGGATAATAAGGTGTCATTTGTCAGGAACAAGCCTGCCAAACCAACATAATTTTCTTCTTTGACAGGATAACTGGGCCTAGTAGAAGCTGTAGACATGATATATCTGGAATTTAGTAAAGTTTTAACACAATCCCACATGCCATTTTCATAAGCAAACACAGGGAAATGTGTTCTAGATGAAATTACTATAAGGTGGTTGAAAAGTGGTTGAAAAAACATTCTCCAAGAGTAGTTATCAATGGTTCAACTGTCAAACTTGGAGGATATATCAACTGGGGTTCTGTAGGTGTCTGTCTGGGGACTAGTACTTGGGTGATGGTGTGGAGAATATTCCTATAAATTTTGCAAGTGACGTTAAACTGGAAGCGATGCAAGTACTTTGAAGAACAGGACTAGAATTCAAAATAATCTTGATAAATTGGAGAACTGGTTTTAAATCAACAAGATAAAATTCAGTAAAGATAAATGCAATGTACTACACATAAGGAAGGAACAATCAAATGTGAACTTTTTTTTTTGATAAGCTAAAGAAAATCTGATGATCTCTTCTTGACCCACACAGCTCTGCCAAATGCCCCTCAATCCTGCATTGCAGCAGCACCCCTTATTCCAGTCCTGGGCTCCCCAAACAGCTCTGCCAGTGCCCCTCAATCCTGCCTGCAACCCCCCTGCTATTTCAGTGCTGAGCTCCCCACACAGCTCTACCAATGGCCTCAGTCCTGCCCTGCAGTTCCCCTGCTATTCCAGCCCTGGGTTCCCCACACAGATACACCTTCATCTGGAGATCCTGTACAGTCACAATTTTAATCCTCTTCTTCTCTGGCTAGAAATCAGGGCCCCCCTGAGAGGTATGTGGAAGCAGCTGTGGTGTGTTCAGATGAACTTCTTCACAGCATTAGAAAACATAGAGTAAAAACCTACGGGGAAAGGAAGTTGGTGAGCCAGGCCTACAAGTGTAGTGGGGGGTGGGGAGGAACATTCCAGGCATGCCTGGATGAGAGTAAATTCCAAACACTGCATCGCTCTTGCTCACTCTCTCAGCCACATCATGTCATTCTTGTAACTACCTCTGTACTTTACCCAGTTGTTGAAGAAGAGCTCTCTGTGGCCGAAAGCTTGTATCTTCCACCACAGAAGTTGGTCTACTACAGTGGTTTTCAAACTTTTTTTCTGGCGATCCAGTTGAATAAAATTGTTAATACCCATGACCCAACGAAGCTGGGAATGAGGGGTTTAGGGTGTGGGAGGGGGCTCTGGGCTGGGGCACGGGGTTGAGGTCCAGGAGGTGGTCAAGGCTCTGTGCAGGCTCTGCGGTTGGGCTGGGGATGAGGGGCTTGGGGTGCAGGAAGGAGCTCTGGGTTTGGCGGGGGGGCTCAGGGCTGGGGCAGGGGATTGGGCCACAGGCTTACCTCGGGTGGCTCCTGCTCAGTGGCACAGCGGGGGTGCTAAGGTAGGCTTCCTGCCTGTCCTGGCACCGTGGACCCCGCTGTACCCTGGAAGTGGCCAGCAACAGGTCCAGCTCCTCGGCGGAGGGGCGCAAGTGGCCCCACGTGCCTCTCGCCCGCAGGAACCAACCCCCCCCCAGCTCCCACTGGCTGGTTCCTGGCCAATGGGAGTGCAGAGCTGGTGCTCGGGGTGGGGGCAGCATGCGGAGCCCTGTGGGCCCCCCACCTAGGAGCTGGAGCTGCTGCTGGCTGCTTCCGGGGTGCAGTATCAGAACAGGTAGGAACTAGCCTGCCTTAGCTGGGCAGCACCGCTGATGGGACTTTTAATGACCTGGTCAGTGGCACTGGCCAGAGCCGCCACTACCCAGTCCTTTCCGCAGTCTGAAAATCACTGGTCTAGTAAAAGACATTCTCACCCACTTTGTCTCTGTACTTTTCAGCCTGCTCCATCTCCCCCTCTCTCTTATCTTCCTCCTTCTTTGTCTCCTAGTCTCCCTCCTTCATCTCTCTCTGTCCCCTCCACTGTTCTCTTTCTTGAGTTCCCCTATTCTCTTCTGTCTCTTTCTCTATCCTTCCTCCTGTTTCCCTCCGTCATCTCTTTCTCTCCCTTTTTCTTCTTTAAAGTGAATTTGTTCCTGCCAATAGGTGACAGATCAGCAGCCCCCAGACACTGAATCCCCTCTTAGCTACCAGATTGGTACAGAATGGGCAGCAGCAAAGCCAACTCTCCCTTGCCCCCACCAGCATGCTTTAATTAGGGTTGCCAACTTTCTCTAATCACACAAAACTGAACACCCCTCCCCACTCCTTCTCCAAAGCCCCGCCTCCTGCTCGGTCCATCCCTTCTCCCTCCATCGCTCACTCTTCCCACCCTCACTCACTTTCACTGGGCTGGGGTAGGGGGTTGGGGTGTGGGAGGGGGGTGAAGGCTGCGGCTGGGGGTGCAGGCTCTGGGGTGGGGCTGCGGATGAGGGGTTTGGGGTACAGGAGAGGACTCCAGGCTGGGGCAGAAGGTTCTGGGTCCCGGCAGCGCTTACCATGGCTCCCAGGAAGCAGCTGCCAGGTTCCTGCAGCTCCTAGCCACATGGGCAGCCAGGGAGCTCCACGCACAGCCTTGTGCCTGCAGGCATCACCTCTGCAGCTCCAATTGATCGCGTGTTCCCAGCCAATTAGAGTTGCGGAGCCGGCACTCGGGGCCGGGGCAGCGCGCAGAGCCTCCTTGGCCACTCTGGCGCCTATGGGCTGCAAGGACCTGGCGGCTGCTTCCGGGAGCCGCATGGAGCTAGGGCAGACCTTAGCATTGGGTCCCCGCTGTGCCGCTGACTGAACTTTAATGGCCCAGTTGGCAGTGCCAACCAGAGACTCCAGGGTCCCTTTTCAACCTGGCGTTCCGGTCATAACATCGGACACCTGGCAACCCTAGCTTCAATCCTGCCCTGGAGCAGTTAACGGGGAGCTCAGTCTCCATAGCTCATTCAGTCCTTTGCCTCTTAGTCTTTGTAGCTCAGACAAGTGATTCAGTAGTGCTAACTGGAAGGAAAGTGATGATGAAACCCAACAGTTATTTTATGATGTGGGTGCGTCTGTCCCTCTGGAGACCAGACTGAGACACACCAACTCATTTCGCACAGACCTTGCCAATAAGCATCAGATGGGCATGACTCATGTTCATTAATGACTGCATGGTCCGGTACATAAGGCACTAGACTAAGGCTTTGTCTATATCAACACTTATTGCATCGAAAGCCAGGGTGTAAATCTACCTCACACAAACCTGCTATGCACAAGGCCTTCTCTACTCAGTGGGGTAATGCACAGTGGAGGGGGGGAGGCAGAAGAGGCAGCTCTGGGGGGGCAGGGATCAGCCTACACCCAGTGAGGGGGATATCTGGGAGGGGACACAGAGGAAGCTCTGGGGGGCAGGGATCAGCCTACACCCAGTAAGGGGGATATCTGGCTGAAGGAGGGGGCAAGGAGGCAGCTCTTGGGGGCAGGGATCAGGACAACTTTAACTCTTCTCCCTTGTGCTTATGCATTATGGTACAATCTTTAGTTACATGGACATACTATTTTTTCCACTCCATTCCAGCCTCATTCAGTGCACAAGATGGACTGTATATAGTGAATGCACTGCATGCATCCGATGAAGTGAGCTGTAGCTCACGAAAGCATATGCTCAAATAAATGTGTTAGTCTATAAGGTGCCACAAGTCCTCCTTTTCTTTTTGCGGATACAGACTAACACAGCTGCTACTCTGAAACCTGTATAGATTGAAGGTTCTTCAGAAGAAGCTGTTAACTTGCCCACTGGAATTCAGCCATCTGGTTGATCTCCCCTTAGCAAAAACCTTTTTCCTGCCGTGCAGACTACTGAATCCACTATCCCTGGATTGAAAAGATAGTTTTGTGGCTTGTTGCTGCTTGTGCTCAGGACCTGTAAGGATACTTTAAACCAGAGGAGCAGTGATGCTTCTTGCTAGTTGTGCCGCTGTTTGGGACTCTTTGAGTTTTCAGAGGCTTTCTAGATCAACTAAATTAAAAACAAAAACAAAAACAAAAAAACACCACAAAAGAAACAGCCCTTCTCTTCACCTTGTGAGGCTTTTCTATGTCTTTCTTTAATGTTAAGTCAACCAAAGTTCAAATCTCTGCTGGTGAGAAGGAGATCCTCTCCAATCAACCAACCTCTGCTGGGACATGAAAAATGAACTCATATTGTGAGGTCGAAACCAATGTGAGTAAAACATTCTTTTCACATAATCAGCGAACTATGTTCCAGAAAATCACTGAAAAAGGTCTGGCTCTAGATTTTTCAGGTCTCTTTTCCTTTTTCTACATTAGTTTTTCTTCTGCATTTCCCCCTACAATCTGTCCGGCTAACCTAGTGGCTGAACTTTGTGACTTTGTCCTCACCCATAACTATTTCACATTTGGGGACAATGTATACCTTCAAATCAGCAGCACTGCGATGGGTACCCGCATGGCCCCACAGCATGCCAACATTTTTATGGCTGACTTAGAACAACGCTTCCTCAGCTCTCGTCTCCTAATGCCCCTACTCTACTTGCGCTACATTGATGACATCTTCATCATCTGGACCCATGGAAAAGAAGCCCTTTAGGAATTCCACCATGATTTCAACAATTTCCATCCCACCATCAACCTCAGCCTGGACCAGTCCACACAAGAGATCCACTTCCTGGACACTACGGTGCTAATACGCGATGCTCACATAAACACCACCCTATATCGGAAACCTACTGACCGCTATTCCTACCTACATGCCTCTAGCTTTCATCCAGATCATACCACATGATCCACTGTCTACAGCCAAGCTCTACCATATAACCGCATTTGCTACAACCCCTCAGACAGAGACAAACACCTACAAGATCTCTATCATGCATTCTTACAACTACAATACCCACTTGCTGAAGTGAAGAAACAGATTGACAGAGCCAGAAGAGTACCCATAAGTCACCTACTACAGGACAGGCCCAACAAAGAAAATAACAGAACGCCACTAGCCATCACCTTCAGCCCCCAACTAAAACCTCTCCAACGCATCATCAAGGATCTACAACCTATCCTGAAGGACGACCCATCACTCTCACAGATCTTGGGAGACAAGCCAGTCCTTGCTTACAGACAGCTCCCAACCTGAAGCAAATACTCACCAGCAACCACACACCACACAACAGAACCACTAACCCAGGAACCTATCCTTGCAACAAAGCCCGTTGCCAACTCTGTCCACATATCTATTCAGGGGACACCATCATAGGGCCTAATCACATCAGCCACACTATCAGAGGCTTGTTCATCTGCGCATCTACCAATGTGATATATGCCATCATGTGCCAGCAATGCCCCTCTGCCATGTACATTGGTCAAACTAGACAGTCTCTACGTAAAAAAAAAAAAAGGACACAAATCAGATGTCAAGAGTTATAACATTCAAAAACCAGTCGGAGAACACTTCAATCTCTCCGGTCACTCGATTACAGACCTGAGGGTAGCTATCCTTCAACAAAAAAACTTCAAAAACAGACTCCAAAGAGAGACTGCTGAATTGGAATTAATTTGCAAACTGGGCTTAGGCTTGAATAGAGACTGGGAATGGATGAGTCATTACACAAAGTAAAACTATTTCCCCATGTTATTTCTCCCCTCCACCCCACCCCCCACTGTTCCTCAGATGTTCTTGTTAACTGCTGGAAATAGCCTACCTTGCTTGTCACCATGAAAGGTTTTCCTCCTTTCCCCCCCTGCTGCTGGTGATGGCTCATCTTAACTGATCACTCTCCTTACAGTGTGTATGATAAAACCCATTGTTTCATGTTCTCTGTGTGTGTATATAAATCTCCCCACTGTATTTTCCACCAAATGCATCCGATGAAGTAAGCTGTAGCTCACGAAAGCTTATGCTCAAATAGATTTGTTAGTCTCTAAGGTGCCACAAGTACTCCTTTTCTTTTTGCGAATACAGACTAACACGGCTGCTACTCTGAAACCTGTCACCACATTGTAAGCTGTTGTCTCTCTTTCTGATTCACTCTAGCCTCCTTGTCATGTTACTACAGATTTAATATCTCTCCATTCTCTCTTTCACCAGTTTCAGTTTGGCTCTTTTATTCATTTACTCCCTCCATTTTCTTTCCTTTCCCTTATGCTGTTGCTTCTCTTCCTTCTACTGAGCTAAACCTCTATCTAATGCTGTAGGTACATATATGCCCCCCTGCCCTTACTGTAGCATTTGAGCACCTCACAATCTTTAATATATTTCTCCCTATAACACCCCCGTGTTGTAATGAAGTACTATTATCCCATTTTACAGCTGGGGAACTGAGGATCACAGAGACTAAGGGCTTATTTACATGGAAGGTATTTCCAGTTGTACTAGTATAGTTAAACCACAATAGTTACACTAGTATAACCCCCATGTAGCACTCTTGCTCCAGTATAGAATCATAGAATATCAGGGTTGGAAGGGACCTCAGGGACCTCTAGTCCAACCCCCTGCTCAAAGCAGGGCCAATCCCCAATTTTAGCCCCAGATCCCTAAATGGCCTCCTCAAGGATTGAACTCACAACCCTGGATTTAGCAGTCCAATGCTCAAACCACTGAGCTATCCCTCTCCCGAGTATTGGAGTGCCTTCCCAAGCAACATCAGCTAAATTGGAAAAAGCCACTTTTATTCTGGAAAAAGAGCGTCCACACAGGGAGTTTTTTGGTATACCTATAAAGGTGTTCAATGAAAGTCTGACTTTCCTGTCTAGATAATCCCTAACGGCCAGATTTACAAAGGGATTGAGGTACCCAAAGAGGCAGATTGGTGCCTAGTGGGATTTTCAAAAGTGCCTGAATTAAGCACCTAAAACAGGGACTGTTGCAGCAGCAGGAGAGGCTGGATTGACACCAGGAGGAGATAGGCGGCCCACAGAAAGCTTGACTGACAGCTGATTGCTTCCCACGGGCTTGATATGACTGGTGAGAGGGAAGGGCAAGATGGTTGCTATGGCAACAGCTGAAGTCATCTGACTGGCTGGAGGTCAAAATGACAATTGACAACACAGGAGCAAATTAGTTTAAATCCGATGATAAAATCGAGGGAGGCCATTGGGATCACCACCTGCCCTGCAGCTTCCTCTGATATCCAGTCTTGGGGCCGGCTACACAGCTTTGCAGATGCGTCTCAGTCCTGGCCTGCAGCCCCCCTGCTACTTCAGTCCCGGGCGGCCTCACAAAGCTGTGATGATACACTTCAGTACTGCCCTGAAACAACCCCTTGCTATTTCTGACTTCTTGTGTCTACGTGCCCATCTGGTTAGCGTCACTAAGATTCTTTCAGACTCTTTCAGCCAGCAAAGTGGTTGAAATAGAGAACAAAGTAATACAGTATATGCCTTGCCAGTGAGTAAGGTCACATAGATATTTATTGCCATCTGGTGGTTAGTTGAGGAATAGCTGGAATAAAGACAAAGGTTTTTCTCCCTATACTTTCCCATCATTCCTTTAGAAAAGCTCCATTCTCTTCCATTCGTTCCAGGAACCTTATTCTGTGTATAAGGTTCTTGCTCAGACCCTCATCTTTATTTGCACCAAGAATAAAGTTGCCACATTATCCTTATTTTGTGTCATATTTGTTAGGAATGATAGAGTCGTATATTCATAGATTCTAAGGCCAGAAGGGACTACTGTGATCATCTCATCTGACCTCCTGTATAACACAAGCCATAGGACTTGCCCAGAATAATTTTACAGAGCAGATCTTTTAGAAAAAATTCCAATTTTGATTTTAAAATTATCAGTAATGGAGAATCCACCACAATCCTCAGTAAATTGTTCCAGTCTTTAATTACCCTATTAAAACTTTATGCCTTATTTCCAGTCTGAATTTGTCTACCATTAGGGTTGCCAGGTGTCTGATTTCAACCGGAACACCCAGCTGAAAAGGGACCCTGGCAGCTCTGGTCAGAACTGCTGACCGGGCCATTAAAAATCCAGCTGGCAGGGCTGGCAGGCTCCCTACCTGGCTCCACATGGCTCCCCGGAAGTAAAGACATGTCCCTCAGCTCCACCTCCACCCCAAGCGACAGCAACCGTGGCCAATGGGAGCTGCAGGGGCAGCGCCTGCGGGAGGAGGCAGTGTGCAGAGCCACCTGGCTGTGCCTCCGCCTAGAAGCTCAGGGATGTCGCCACTTCCAGGGAGGCCCCCGAGGTAAGAGCCGCCTGGAGCCTGCATTCCTCACTCCTCCTGCACCCCAACCCTTGCCCCAGCCCTAAGCCCCCTCCTGCATCCAAACTCCCTTCCAGCGTTGGCACCCTAACCCCTGCTCCAGCCTTGAGCCCCCTCCTGCACCCAAACTCCCTCCCAGAGTCCACACCCTCTCCCGCACCCCAACACACTGCCCCAGTCCAATGAAAATGAGCGAGTGAGTAATGGTGGGGGAGAGCGAGCGCCAGAGGGAGGGGGGAATGGAGTGAGCGGGGGCGGGGCCTTGGAGAAGCAGCGAGACCTCGGGGCAGGGCAAGGGTGTTGAGTTTTGTGCGATTAGAAAGTTGGCAGCTCTATCTAGCTTCAACTTCCACCCATTGGGTCATGTTACGCCTTTGTCTGTTAGTTTCGAGAACCCATTGTTAAATATTTGTTCCCTATATAGATATTTATAAACTGTAATCAAGTCACCCCTTAAACTTCTCTTTATTAAGCTAAATAGATTGAGTTCCTTGAGGCTATCATGTTTTCTAATCCTTTAATCATTTTAATGGATTTTCTCTGAACCCTCTCCAGCTGTTCCAGTTGTTGACACTGGAACTGGACACAGTATTTCAGCAGCAATCACACCAGTGATAAATACAGAGGTAAAATAACCTCTCTACTCCTACTCGAGAGTCCCCTGTTTATGCATCCGAGGCTCTCATTCGTTGTTTTGGCCGCAGTGTCGCACTGGGAGCCCATGTTCATACCATGGCTGCCATCCTGCCCTCAGCCATCATGTTTCCCTTTCACCTAGCATGTTAAGTCTCTCTGAAGTTCCTCACAGTCTTCTTTGCTCCTGACTGACCTACATAAATTTAGGTCATCTGCAAATTTTGCTACCTCACTATTCAACCCCCCACCTTTCAATGTAATTAATAAATACATTAAACAACATGAGACATAGTACAGAACCTTGATACCCCCACCTTAATCTTTGCCATAATGAAAACTGACCTTTTATTCCTTCTTTGCTTTCTGTCTCATAGCCAGTTTTTGATTCATGTCAATACTTTCCCTCTTACCCCATGACAACTTAGTTTCTTTGTTAGGCACCTGTGCAAGACCTTGTTAAAGACCTTTTGAAAGTCTAAATAAATTGTGAACTGGTTTTCCTTTATCCACTTTTTTACTGACACATTCAAAGAACTGTAAGAGATTTATGAAACACAATTTTATTTTGCAGCATCTGTACAGGTTAAACCCTAACACATCATCATCTTCACAATGTGTTGTTATTGTTTTAAATGATCTTTTCAACCAATTTTCTAGGCACAGGTATAAGCCTTACTGATAGATCATTTGCCAGATCACTGCTTTTTTCACAGACCCTTTTTCAAATACCGTAACAACATTTGCTACCCTCCAATCCTCTAGAACAATGGCTAGTTTTTTTTTGTTTTTTTTTTTTTAATAAGAGATGGCATATTTTTGCTAGCAGCTGCTCGGCTACTTCGTACTTGGGCGCCTTCAGAACTCTTGGATGTATCCCATCTTGGCTTTGTGACATTGATTTTCAATTCATTAGGACTGTCAAGCGATTAAAAAAATTAATCGCAATTAATCGTGCGATTAATCGCGCTGTTAAACAACAATAGAATACCATTTATTTTAAAGATTTGTGGATGTTTACTACATTTTCAAATATATTATTTTCAGTTACAACACAGAATACAAAGTGTACAGTGCTTACTTTATATTTATTTTTATTACAAATATTTGCACTGTAAAAACCAAAAAGAATATTTTTCAATTCACCTCATATAAGTACTGTAGTGCAATCTCTTTATCATGAAAGTTGAATTTACAAATGTAGAATTATGTACAAAAAAACCTGCATTCAAAAATAAAACAATGTAAAACTTTAGCGCCTGCAAGTCTACTCAGTCCTACTTCTTGGTCAGCCAATCACTCAGACAAACAAGGTTGGTTACAATCTGCAGGAGATAATGCCGTCTATTTCTTCTTTACAATGTCACCTGAAACTGAGAACAGACATTCGCATGGCACTGTTGTTAGCTGGTGTTGCAAGATATTTACATGTCAGATGCACTAAAAATTCACATCTCTTCATGCTTCAACCACCATTCCAGGACATGCTTCTATGATGATGATGGGTTCTGCTTGATAACGATCCAAAGCAGTGCAGACTGAAGCATGTTCATTTTCATCATCTGAGTTAAATGCCACCAGCAGAAGATTCATTTCCTTTTTTGTGATTTGGGTTCTGTAGTTTCCACATCAAAGTGTTGCTCTTTTAAGACATCTAAAAGCATGCACCACACCTCGTCCCTCTAAGATTTTGGACAGCACTTCAAATTCTTAAAGCTTGGGTCGAATGCTGTAGCTATTTTTAGAAACCTCACATTGGTACCTTCTTTGCATTTTGTCAAATCTGCTGTGAAAGTGTTCTTAAAACAAACAGGTGCTGCATCATCCGCTGAGACTTCTATAACATGAAATATATGGCAGAATGCAGGTAAAACAGAGCAGGAGACATAAAATTCTCTCCCCAAGGAGTACAGTCATAAATTTAATTGACACATTATTTTTTTAATGAGCATCATCAGCATGGAAGCATGTCCTCTGGAAAGGTGGCCGAAGCATGGAAGGGGCATACAAGTCAGATCTGCTTAAGCAAAAAAAGAAAAAAGATTTTTCTACTGCCAGACCAACTACCTCAGCCTCAAATCTGAGAATCAACCTTTCCTTCTTGTGCATCATTGCCAATAACAAGGTTCTGCAGGCCAAAATCTGCCCTGAGTGACACCTGTACTACTGCACGATCTTCAATGGGTTTGCACAGGTATAACTGATTGAAACGTAGCACACAATTCTGTTGATGTTGCAAAGGAAGGAATAGAATTCAGGTTCCGCTCGCTGAGCTATTTTGACTCAGCAGGGCGAATGTGCATAAAAACAGTAAAAACGTATTTTAATCAGTCAAGTCAGCAGATTAGTCAGAGCACATCCTGGGAACATATCTGCTGAGTAAGAAGGTACCTCTTTTGTATAGTAACTTTTGAAAGGAGGAATATACTTTAACTTTGTTGGATTGGGCTATAGCTGAGATCTGCCTCTTTGAGCCTGTACTGACACACCATACACAACTGTATCTCAGCAAACTTCTCGGTCCTACAATCTGAGGCTCACTATCTATCTGAAATACTTACATGGCTCCCATCCCAATGGTATCGGAGTGCCTCACAATCGTTTAGGTATTTATCTTCATAACACCCCTGTGAGGTAGGAAAGTGCTATTATCCGCATTTCACAGATGGGGACCTGAGGAACAGATAAACTAAAGACCTGATCCAAAGCTTACTGAAGTCAATGGAGTCTTCCATCAGCTCTAATGGGCTTTGGATCAGTCCCTAAGGGTCAGATTTTTAAAGGGAATTAGGCTTCTAAAGAGGCAGATAGTTGACTAAATCCACCATGTAGGTGCCATGACATTTTCAAAACTGTCACTCAGGCACTGCCTCACTCCATAGGTTCTTAAGATTCTACCAGTCAACAATTTTAAAATAGCCTAAGTCAGTGGCTCTCAACCCAGAGCCTGTTTGCGGCCCAATCAGCACACAGCTGCGGCTCATGCGACATCCTCTAGGGCCATACAAGTAATATATATATTGCGTCGATGTGGCCCACATAACACATAGAGACATGGGCAACGCATGAACCACCGGCTGGGGGAGGCTAGCCACCAGCCCCGCCTCTTCTGCCCGAGGTCCCACCATTTCCACCCTCCTGCCAGAGCCCAGAACCCCCCTTCCCCCCCCACTGCAGCCACCAGCCCAGTCCTGCCCCAGGCTAGCCCGCCCCAGCCGCAGAGTGCCAGGAGAGGGGCCGGCATGTGGCCCCAGCTTCCCCATTGTGGCACATGGGAGGGCGGGTAGCCCCAGCCTCCCCAGCCCCGGAACATGGGAGGGAGGTTGGGTAGTGTGCGGCTGCAGTCCCCTCAAGCCCGGAGCGCTGGGAAGGCGGGTGGCCCCAGCCTCCCCAGCTGTGAAGCGCAGGCCACATGTGGTCCCAGCCCCCTCAGCCCCTGCCGGAGCACTGGGGGGCTGGAGCAGGACTGGAGCTGCTGCAAGAAGGGGGGGTAGGGCCATACCTGGCTGTTTGGGGAGGCACAGCCTCCCGCAGCCTATGTGACCCCCCGCCCATGCATAGAGAGCTGCATATGTGGCCCACAATGGTAAATAGGTCGAGAACCACTGACCTAAGTGCTGCTGCTGCCCCAAAGCTAACGAGCTGCTCAGAGCCCTAGCCCAAGCCAAAGGCCCAAAGCAGGATTTTTAAACTAGGTGAGGGAATGCCTATCTTGCCAGAAGGGCCCAATCCTGTTGGTGTACTCTGAGATTGCCTAAAATCCATCAGACCCCACAGAGGGAGGGTGGATGGAAGACAGCTGGGTGCACAGGGAAAGGTAAGGCAAGTGTGAGAGAGGTATCAGTCATGAGCTGGAAACAGAGAGAGAGAGAGAGATGACTGGCTACGAGGGCATGGGCTACCTAAGCAGCTGACCTGGTTTAGGTGCCTGACTCCAGGAAAGCACTCACAGCTGAGGATCATGAGTAGATCAGCCAGGCACACCAGGTCAGCTGCTTAGCACCTAAGCCCCCCATCTTCCCTCTCTTTAGCATTTCATTCTTGGGTGGGTTAGGCGGCTCCAAACATAGCTATCTGGCTTCTGAGAACGTCTTTCTATAGGCATTTCACTATCCCCATGCATTCTATAGGGAGCCTAGGCAAAGCCACCTCACACAGGGCTGAAAATTCCAATTGGATTGTGGGTCACCAAGGGGTAGGCATTGCTCCGCTCAGCCGAGCAACACCTAAATCTTTTAAAAAATCTGGCCCTAAGTGACTTGCGCAAGGACATATAGGAACACAGGAATTGCCATAGTGGATCAGATGCAAGTTCCATCTAGTCCAGCATTCTGCCTCTGACAGTGACTCGTACCAGATGCTTCAGAGGGAGGTGTCAGTATCCTGTAGTAGGCAGGTGGGAGCTAATCTGCCCTTCCCACATATATCTCATCCTGGTCCCTAATAGTTAGAGACTGACTGAAACCCTGAAGCACAAGGTTCAATATCCCTTCAAGATTTGTCACCATTAATTATAACTCTGGATATTCTTGATATCCATATAAATGTCCAGTCCCTTTTGGAGTCCTGTTAAGTTTTTGGCTTCAATTACTTACTCTAGCAATGAGTTCCACAGTTTAATCACGTGTGAAAAAATATTTCCTTTTATCAGTTTGAAATTTCCCACCTTTTAATTTAACCAAATATCTCCTTGTTCTTGGGCTATGAGACAAGGAGAACAGAAGTGCCTGAACTACCTTCTCTAAGCCATTCATTATTTTATATATTTTTATCACATCACCTCATATCTGTTTCCTTTCTAAAGTAAGAATACTAATCCTCTCTCTTCATATGAGAGATTTTCCAGGTCCTAGATCATTCTCACTGCGCTCCTCTGAACACCCTTTAGTTCTGCAATATCCTTTTGGAGATGGTGTGACTAGTACTGCACAGAGTATCCAGATCAGGGCACACTACTGATATATAAAGGCATTATAAAGTTCTCTGTACCAACCTCCATGCCATTCCTTATGTATCTGAACATCATACATTTTTCTGACTGTATGTGCACATTGAGCAGAAGTTTTACTGAACTGTCTACAATGAGGCCCAGGTGACACTTAGTTTAGAATCCTGTAGAGTGTATGACTATCACACAGGAAGCCTGTGGCACAGCAGGGACTTAAATTTGCGTCACAAGTATCAAGCTTTAGTGTCCTAACCACACTCTATCATCGTTCCTCACTCTGCCCTTTCATTTCTCCCCATCTTCTTAAGGTTTACAAACACCATAAAGGGCAGCTCTACCTTGAAGAGCGACTGTCTTAAAATAACTTCTTACTCAGAAGGTCTGCTCATTATGGGTGAAATGTATCCCTGTGCAGTGGGTATGAGTGGAACGTAAGCAGGCATAGGCCTTGTGCTACCCCTCTATGAAGAGATGGATTTCACCCTGTGTGATTTCAATCATATCTGCTAACTTTAGTGAATAAAACAAGATTTTAACTGCTATTTTACTCCTGTCTACCCTGCAGAGTCCACACAGCTAAGGGATAATGACTGGGATACTATTCTCACTCATGCATCAACAGAAAAACTTTTAACTGAGTTCTGAATGCAAAATGGTTATCGTTTGTGATGCATGAACTAGAAGCACGCAGCCCAACTGTCAGATCCTATCTTGTGTTTGCAGGACCAGCAGTTAGAGAAAACACTGTTTTACTAATAAACTGAACAGATCTAATGTGGGGATTGCTGAGACACCAGCATGGAGCCTCATGATGCCATTTTTAGTGGCAATACTCACTTGAAAGGATTTTTTTAGGAGACCGCTGATGGCATTATATTAATTCCTTTCCCCTATGATCCTTAACCTCCCCTTGTTTTGGATCCCTTTCTTTGTCTTTGAGGTGTTTTTATTATTGGACAGTGGCATTTCATGATGCGTTATTGATACTGCACTTGGTTTTTATTTTGATGTGCAGTCCTGAACGGGCTGGAGATGGGGATTTGTGCTTGATAGAAAGTCTCAAATGATTAATTATTAGTTTGTAGAATTTCTCTTCTAAATCCATGTAAGATCCAGGTCTCTTCTTGTTAAAACTATTAATGAGCAAGATCTGTATTCTCTCAAAGACCCTCTCTTTGCACCCTACTGCAGTAACTGTGGTCAGCTGGGAACAGAGCACTCTCAGTGGGGAGTCTTCAACAGTGCTACCACCAGACTCCAGAAGCCCAAACTTGGTAAGCACCTATAGGGAGCAATACAAAACCAAACCTTCACACAGGCCATACCTAATAAGGCTACAGGGTAGTCTAACATTGTTCCTCCTGGAAAACAGTCTCCAAGACTGATCCAGATTAAGGCCTAGATCCACAAAGTGATTTAGGTGGTGAGATATACCCAGATGTTCCCAGCAAGTGACTCACACCTCAAGCTATAGACGAAGGTGAACACCCTCCTCCCCCGCCCCAGTCACAGCCAATCTGACCTGAGGGGAAATTCCTTCCCAACCCCATATGCTGATCAGTTAAACCCCAAGCATGTGAACAAGACCCAGCTAGCCACATACTTCAGACAGGGAGAGAGGTGCCACCTCAGAGCACCTGCCCACCCTGTCCAGTGTCCCATCTCCAGCTGTGGCTATCTCTGATGCTTCAGAGGAAGGAGGGAGAAAACCCCCCCACACACCACAAAAACCCTAAGAATACATTAGGGGGGTGGTGCAGGGAAGAAATCCTTTCCTGACCCCTGCAAGCAAGTAGCTGAAGCCATGAAGCATGAGATTTTAGGAGCATAACACATAAACCGAAATGGACCTCCAAGGCTGCCGAGACCTGTCCCCCATCATACAATCCCACTCATAAATTTGTCCAGCTGTCTCTTAAAACTAATTGTTTGCCCCCAGAGCTCCTATTGGCAGCCTGTTCCAGAACTTCACTCTTCTGATAGTTAGAAACCTTCTTGTTTCCAGCCTGAATTTTTTCATGGCCAGAGTACACCCATTTGCTCTTGTGCTAGCATTGTCCTTTAATTTAAACAATTCTTTGCCCTCCCTCGTGTTTACTCCCTCCTCCCTTCCAGCCTTCTTTTTGCTAAAACAGCCAAGCTCTACCAATCTCCTCTCATAAGATAAGCCCTTCATTCCCCTGATCGTCCTAGTAGCTCATCTTTGCACCTGTTCCAGTTTAAATTCACCTTTCTTGAGGAGAGGTGACCAGAATGATACACAGAATTCCAAATGAGGTCTTACCAGTGCTTTGACCAATCACATTAATACATCTCTATTGTCACTTGATGCAACGGAGGAGAGCATTTGCCTTTTTCTCAGCCACACCACTCTGGGGGCTCAGAGTCATCTTGTGATTGACCCACACTCCCAGGTCTCTCTCCTCCTCTGTTGCTTCCAACTGATGAGCCCCCAGCTTGTGGCAGAAACTATTAAACCCAAGCGCATGACCTTGCACTCTGTACTACTGTATTGAATTTCATCCCATTTCTGTCACTCCATCATTCAAGGTGATCCAGATCTTATAGTACAACATTCTGAGGCTCCTCTTCATTAATGATGCCGCCTCCTAGCTTTGAAGGATCAGCAAATTTTATTAGCACAAATATTGCATAAGATTGGTCCCGAGACCACTCCTTGAGGAGCTCCAGTAGTAACTGCCCTCCATTCCGGTAATTCATTTCTGTGCACAACCTATTGCTTTTGCCCCTTTACCCAGATCCCTACTCACCTTACAATCCTTGTCCTAACCCCCACCTTGTCTAATTTGACTAATAATTTCCCATGTGGTTCCATGTCAAATGCTTTACTGAATTCAGAGGTTATGTCAAAAAAAAAAAAAAAAAAAAACCGACAAAGAGAGACTCAAACAGATAAAGAATCAGAGAGACAGACAATGAGAGAAAGCACGATAGATCGATAACATGAATGTCAAACACTGGGACAAAATGGGTGAGATAATATCTTTTATTGCATTAACTTCTGTTGGTGAGACAGACAAGCTTTTGAGCTTACAGAGAGCTCTGCTTCAGATCCGGGAAACTTACTCAGGCCTGGTCTACCCTACAGCTAGGTTGATACAAGGCAGTTTATGTCAAACTAGCTACATAAAAGTGTCTACACTAAAATTTCACTCCTGTTGATGTAAACGGCCCCAATCTACCAGTTTAATAACTCCATCTCCACAAGTGGTGTAGAATCAATGTCAACGTAGTTAGGTCGATACAGTGTCGGTGTAGACACTGTGTTGCTTACATCAGTGGTTCTCAGCCAGGGTTCCAGGGCCTGCTGGGAGGGCACGGCCAGGTTTCAGGGGGTCCTCCAAGCATGGTCAGTGTTAGACTTACACTGAAAGCCAAAAACCCCACTGCATGGGGCTGAAACCCAGGCCTTTGAGCCCCATCCCCCAGGGCTGAAGCTATGCAGCTTCACGAGAGCCTTTGTGGCATGGGCCCCAGGCAATTGCCTTGTTTGCTACCCCCAATACTGGCCCTGGCTTTTATATGCAGAAAACCAGTTACTGTGGCACAGGTGGGCCGTGGAGGTTTTTATAGCATGTTGTGGGGCCTCAGAAAGAAAAAGGTTGAGAACCCCTGGCTTACATAAACGGTTATTGGCTTTCAGAAACCATCCCACACTGACAATCCAATTGGTACAAGTGCGCCTCGTCGGGACATGCACCACAGACACAAGGAACAGAGAGTAGACATGTACAAGCGATGTAACTATTGGGGCAGCTGTATGCCAACACTTAGTGCAGACTCACCCTCAGAGCGTCACAGCTAAATACAAGAAGGAATAGACGGTTTAGCATAAGTAGTTAAAACATATTTCAAGAGCTCATTCACGGTGAAGTGGCCTGTCAACACCCCTCCCGTTATAAGGAGGGAGGGAGAGAGAGGAAGACAGCTGGGATTGTTACTAGGTTACTGACTGTTGTAGTTAGCCATAAATCCAGCGTCTCCATTCAGTCCATGATTTTTCGTGTCTAGCAAAGTTATGAACGTAAGCTTCCAGGTAGGTCTTTTGAAAGCCCTGCGCGGGTTTCCTTTGAAGATGAGGCCTGACAGGTCAGCTACCGGGCTCGCTCTGTGGGGGAGTCCTTGTCACAAAGCAATCCCACCGTTTCCCTCTCACGTCCTGGGACCAAGGCCACAGCAGGAAACACTGGGGCGGCGCAGCAAGGGCCGCACAGAAACAGGCCGCCCAGGGAAACACCACTCACCAAGCCGTGTCTCGCCCACCGGAGGTACGCCGCAGGGCAGCCCGGCGAGCCAGCAGGCGCCGCACCCAGCCGCGGCAGAGCGAGCCACTCCGGACCCCCGGGGCGCGGCCGCCGCAGCGCTGACCTCTCCCAAGGGGGGCCGGGGGCCTCTGCGCGCCCACGTGGCCCCGGCGGAGCCTGCCCTGGGCGGAGCCAGGGGAGGGGCCGCTGCTGAGAGCGGGGATGACGTGGACTCCCGAGGTCCGGCCTAGGGACCCGCCGGCCAGCGGCGGCCAAGGAGACCACGCGACAAGCGCCCTGCCTGTGTCGCCCCCGCCCGTTCAGGGTTCGGCGGAAGCTGTCACGTTGGACAGGAAGTGCCCCCGTTTTATAAGCAACAACCGCTCCCCACCCCCTTCTTCATCCCCGGGCCCTGCCTCCTGAGCCGCCACCAAACCGCACGGACACGCTCAACACGCCACTTGATTGACACATCGTTGGCAGCCAATGGGAGAGCTCCTTCTTACTCGCGCTCTGGACCGCCTCCTCCCCATCGTTGACCAATCGAAGGGGCGAATTGCTCTCCAGCGCTATCTGATGGATGGGATCAGCAGCCAATCAGCGACGGCGGTTACATTATCATCCCCTCCAATTAGCATTGAGGAATGAGGGAGGTAGCGGGAACGGGCCTGGGGGAAGGGGGTGTCAATCCCCCTTGGAACCGCTGATGGGGGGGGGGTGGGGCGGAGAGTGCGCGCGCGCGCCCCTGGCCCGGAGCACGGTGCTCCCGTAGTCCGGCTGGGCACCCGCACAGGGGGCGGGGCCGGGCTGCAGCGTTTGTCCAGCGCCGCCCCCCCCGCCCCCCGGGAATGGAGGGTTCGGGCCCCCACCGGGGGGCGGCGAGGAGCCGCCTGGAGCCCTGATAAGGCGCAGCCCAGCGGCGCTTCCCGGGTGGCTCCCCCTGCGGCGCGGCGCCTCAACCACACGTTCCCAGGCTGGGTTCGACACGGGCCTGGGAGGAGCCGCCTGGGCGCTGCGTCTGGGGCTTAGTCAGCGCCTTAAGGTGGATCCGCGCAATTGGCCAGAAAATCCTCGCACATCCCTGCAGTCCCCGCGGCTGCTCTCTCCCGCCCGCTCCCCCGCCCCGGCTCCCCACGCAGCCCGGCCATGCTGCTCTCTCCCCACTGCTCTGCGCCGAGCTCTCCCGGCAGCCTCAGTCCTGCCCGGCAGCCCCCTCCCCCCGGCTATTCCAGTGCCGGGCTCCCCACACAGCTCTGCCAATGTCACAGAATCATAGACTATCAGGGTTGGAAGGGACCTCAGGAGGTCATCTCGTCCCATCCCCTGCTCAAAGCAGGACCAATCCCCAACTAAATCATCCCAGCCAGGGCTTTGTCAAGCCGGGCCTTAAAAACCTCAAAGGAAGGAGATTCCACCACCTCCCTAGGTAACGCATTCCAGTGCTTCACCACCCTCCTAGTGAAATAGTTTTGCCTAATATCCAACCTAGACCTCCCCCACTGCAACTTGGGACCATTGCTCCTTGTTCTGTCATCTGCCACCACTGAGAACAGCCGAGCTCCATCCTCTGTGGAAGCCCCTTCAGGTAGTTGAAGGCTGCTATCAAATCCCCCCTCACTCTTCTCTTCTGCAGACTAAATAAGCCCAGTTCCCTCAGCCTCTCCTCGTAAGTCATCTGCCCCAGCTCCCCAGTCATTTTTGTTGCCCTATTCTGGACTCTCTCCAATTTGTCCACATGCTTTCTGTAATGGGGGGCCCAAAACTGAATGCAATACTTCAGATGTGGCCTCACCAGTGCCGAATAGAGGGAAATAATCACTTTCCTTGATCTGCTGGCAATACTCCTCCGAATGCGCCCAATATGCCCTTAGCCTTCTTGGCAACAAGGGCATACTTCTGACTCATATCGAGCTTCTCTTCCAATGTAATCCCCAGGTCCTTTTCTGCAGAACTGCTGCTTAGCCAGTCAGTCCCCAGCCTGTAGCAATGCATGGGTTTCCTCTGTCCTAAGTGCAGGACTTTGCACTTGTACTTGTTGAACCTCATCAGATTTCTTTTGGCCCAAACCTCCAATTTGTTTAGGTCATTCTGGACCCTATCCCTACCTTCCAGCATATCTACCTCTCTCCTCAATTTAGTGTCATCCACGAATTTGCTGAGGGTGCAATCCATCCCATCATCCAGATTATTAATGTAGATGTTAAACAAAACCAGCCCCAGGACCCTTCGCCCTGCCCTGCAGCCCTCTGCTATTCCAGTCCTGGGCTCCCCACACAGCTCTGCCAATGCCCCTCCTTCCTGCCCTGCAGCTCCTCTGCTATTCCAGCCCTGGGCACCCCACAGTGCCTGGCCAATGTCCCTTGGCCCTGCCACCCCCTTTTCTCCCCTTGGGTGAAAATATGTCTATGCAACTGTGGATGGTTAAAGAGTCTAGGTATTTTATATCCTGGAGATATGAGAGTCACATAGGTATATGGCATGGGACCACATATGAGAGCTGTGTGTTGTATACAGCAGGAAAATGTAAATTTATCACATTGTGGTGAGGTGGTCAATTATTATATGGAACAAGGCATTTGGAGTGGAGCCCAGGGAACTGCAGAAAAGATCTATCATTTGGAGGAGGTATTCTTTCATTATCATTTATGTTATTAAATGGTGATCTTTTATTATATTCAGTGGAGGACATAGATTATTTCAGGTGGGGATTATCACTGGTAGATGATATTGTCCCACAGGGAAATAAGAGATAATCACAGGGGTCATGAATTATTCTAAGGGGGTATGAGATTATTTTGGTTATCTTAAGGGGGTATATTAGATTATAAAATACAAAATTATGAAATTAACAAGTAGGATGTATTATGCCAGAAAGGCATATATTGTGTTTGTGAAATTATTACTCAGGATATGTGGCTGTCACAGTGCAGGGTATAAGATTAGCACATGGGAGGATATATTGCACCAAAGGAAAATAATTTAGCATATGGGGAGATAGGATTTTGTCACATGAAATTTGTGTGTTGAGACACAAGAAACTATACAGGTAAGAGATGGCACTTGGAGACATAGGGGCCTAAAATTAGATTTGTAAATGCATGTTTAGGTATTGACGTCAGTGAGACCTATTGGGCGCTCAGCATTTTTGCAAATCAGGCAAGTACCTAAACACTGATTTAAATTGCCCAATTTTAGGCTCTTATTTCTGAAAATCTTGGTCAAGATTATCACCCGAAGAATAGATGGCACTAGCCAATATATTACATAGGGATATACAGTATGTATTTCCACATGGTAGTATGAGATTTTAACAAGCAAGAATGAGACTGGGGAACATGGTATTTAGGACGTTTTCATTTGTACATTTTTTCAGTAATAGTAAAGTAAAGCCCAGAGAAACATGTGGTTTTGAAAAACTATAGTTAGGGGGAGATAAAAATATTAGAGTATCTTCAGGTCACATTAGATTGCAAAGGTTCCTGTTTACTACTACTGTTAATGGTGAATAAGAAAACAGGCCTTCATTGGCCAGGATGTAGAAATTAACCACCAACCCACTATCAAAAGCGGTGGGGTCCTGACTGTCAAAAACAAAGCCACCTCCCATACCTCTCTGGATACCAGAAACCACAAGTGCTGACCATCGATCTGTCAAAATCTCCAGCTTTCCCAGATATATTCACCATTGAGTCAAGTGTTTTCTACATAAAAATCTGTGACAACTTGAAAATGTAGAGGCATCATAAATTGAATTTAATATAAAATAAACCACACAAGGACTACTCTATTCTTTTTCTGTCTCCATCTGTTGTCTCTTGTTTTACACTTAGATTGTAAACTCTTTGGGGGCAGAGACCATCTCTTTGTTCTGTGTTTGTTCAGTACCTTGCACAATAGGGTCTGGGAAGAAAGGAAGATTATTACACTGGCTGGGATTTGATGGAGGGGATTACCACAAGATTTAGAGGGTTAGGAAATTTATCACCTGGATTGAGGGTTGATTATCATATGAGTTGAGGCCCCCATGAGGGCATGGGAGATTGTCAAACTGGACCACTAGGTGGAAGGTTAGGAGCAGATTATCAAATAGTTTGTGGGTATTCTTACCAGGTTTTCTGAATGGTTTTGGGGAGATAATCACATGGTAGCGTTAAAAGATTATCTCACATTGAGGGGATATCACCAGACTATCAACAGTCACATAGGCTCAGGGATGGTAAAAGATCATTATGAACTGGGACATAACCTCACCCAACCCATGTAATCATGCATATCTGAATTATCTCACTGAGATAAAATTATCATCTGGGTTGGAGGGACATTATTACATGTGAGACTGCAGGAAAATTCTTATATATGGAATTGGGGTGTGTAATGGACTGGGGTGTGTAAACAATTTTGGGGGAGTTATTACTAGGTTTAGCAGAATTTTTTAAAATAATTTTGATGGATAATATCAGTATTTACTTTAAAGCATTTTTTAGATTTTTATTTAAAAATTTTCAGTTGTGGGAAATTGGGGGGGGTGTAATAGTATTTAATGAAAGTAGATGCTGAGATTCAAGAAGTTAAAGCTTTATAACCATTTACACCTAATTGTCAGCATCACATGTCAACATACACACATTTCATTAAATCAAACTCTAATAAATTCACAAATAGCATTTGTTTTACTTTGCCTAGCCCTACATGTTGATTATTTTGGATGGAAATACTGTTTCATTGGTTTGTGTGTGTGTACCGTGAAATTGACATTTACTAACATTTACTGATAAAAATCTAATCTTTCCAAGGCTGGTTATTGCCGGATTGTGTGTGTTAGTGTTATTGAGAAGATGATCGTGTTGGGGGAATACTACGTGGGCTGGGATTATGGATCGGGGCGTTATACCCCAAACGGATGGGGGGGGTAATTTTCCAGGTGGGTTTAGGAAATTATTCCTTGGCGGGGGGCTAAGGGGGTTATTCCCCATGCGGGTGAGGGGGCTGTTCCCTGGGGATGGGGTTAAGGGGGTTATTCTCTCGGCGTGTTGGGGGCTGGTTATTCCCGGGGTAGGCTGGGTATCCCTCTCTCTGGGAGCCTCCTTAACCCAGGGAGGCGGGGGCGGCCGCGGCCGGGGGGAGCCGGGGGAGGCGGAGCGGAGGCCGGGGAGGAGCCGGGGCCTGCAGTGGAGCCGCAGCCCGGAGCAGCCGGAGCAGCAGCCGCAGCAGCCGTGGGAGCGGCGGGGCCCGGGAAGACTCAGCGCCGCCCGGACGGGGCCCCCCGCAAGGAGCCCGGGGAGACCCCCAGGAAGGGGCCCGAGGCCCGGCGGGAGGTGGCGGAGGCGGCCGCCCAGCCCCGCTCAGGCCCAGGAGCCGCCGCGGCCTCCAGTGGCAGCCGGGCCCGGGCGAGAGGAGCCGGGGCCTGGGGAGGGGGAAGCCAGGGACAGCCCCCAGCCAGCCCGGGGTGACAGCCCCGTCCCCCCGCCGCGGGAGAGACCCCACGACCCAGCCTGGGGAGAGGGCCTCATAGGCAGCTCCCTGATCCCCAGCCCCAAATATCTGCCAAGCGGCGGACACAGCCCACTGACCGGGCCGAGACCCCCTGCAGCCCCCTACCCGTCCGGGGTGGAGCCACCCTCAGCTCCCCAGTACCTCGTCAGAGGGCGCAGAGACACCCTCCCCCATCCCTCCGGATCTAAAATAGACAAGGAGACACCCCCTCCCCCATTTCTCCCAAGGCCAGCCAGACAGTCAGCGGGGAACTTCTAGGAGAGAGACCCCTTCTGTCCATCGGGGACAGAGCCAGCCCTCAAATACTTAGCCAGAAAGAAGCAAAACCCCAAATAGTTACCCACTAATCAATTAATACCCACTCAGTACCCAACAAGAAAGCAAGGCCCCGGGGAGAGACATCCCTCACCGACTGGCAGTGCCCGCTGTGGGTAACAGAGTTCTAGATACCAACCTGGCAAGGGGCACTCCCCCCTGAAAGAGGAAATATCCCCAGACTCCCATAAAGAGACTGTCCTAAATATCCCATGTAAAGGGGGAGGGGGGGAGAAACACCTGCCAGCCAGCCACCAGGAAAGAGAAAAGAGACTTCCCTGAAATATCCACAGAGTTAGCAAGAGGAACTCCCTCAGAGAAGGGGAGATTTGCCTGCCCCAAAAGGGGACGTGAACCTACAGGGAAGAGAAAAGGGACCCCCAGTTAGGGAGGGAAGGGGGAGTTGATCTCCTATATAACCAGAGAGCCAGTGGGGAGAAGAAAACTGTATCTTCCAGAAGTGACACCCCTTAAATAGGTAGCTATTAAAGAAGAGAGAAAGGAGGAGATCCCTGTCCTAGGATACCACCAGCAATTTAGGGGGCAGACAACCCCAAGCAGATCATTCTACCTCTCAGGGTCCTGATTTCATCCACAACCCTCCCTCTCAAAATCTGAAGAAGATCTTGGAATAGCTGGCAGCAATGTTCTGAGGATGGAGTCCAGGGGAGGAGTGTGAAGGGCAGCACCCCAAAAACCAGTGCCGGGGATAACTCCCCCCCCCCTACAGAAAATCTTCCAGACAGAGTGAGTGACCACATTACATCACCTCTCTTTTCCCCTCAGTTCTCCTTCTGTCTATTCCTCTCTATCCTTCTCACTTCCCATGTCTTTTCTCTTCTCTCTGTAGCTCTCTCCATCTTCTCTCTGTCTTCCCATTTCTGAATTCTCCCCACCCTTCTTTCTCCATCTTTATTTCTGGAATTAATTGTCTCCTTTTATTCATTATAAAGAACCAGCCTGATTTTCTTTCCAGTGCATTGCTGTTTGGAGACCCTAGCCTCAGGGATTTGTATCCAAGTCCCTCTGGCATTCCCCGTCAGTCATTAGCTGTAGTGACTTTATTGTGGACTCAGCCTTCATCATCACTGACCTGAAATACATTTCTGTCATCCAGTGGGCAATACGGAGGACCGTGGTTGATTTAAAAGATTGGGGAGAGGGAGGGTGAATCCTCGCATTGGTGCCCTAGGGGTGTGTATCATGCAATGCTCATGAGGTTACGTGTGTGAATCTTGCTGCTAGTATCCTAGGGGTTGCAGAAACCCACTGTGCTTGGGACTGGGAGTTGTTTGAATATCAGTATTGGTACTCTCGGATGTAGGTCCCACAGCAGTAAGCAGGGGCGCTATGGGAATGAGTCCTGGCATTGGTGCCCTTTGGTGTGAATCCCATTGTACCCCGGGGCCTGGGGATGAAAATTTCAGGGGTAGTATTGGTGGAACCCACTTTCAAAACTAAGAGGATCCATTCCATTGCTACTATCCTTCACATGTGACTCCTGCTCTATTTAGGGTCTGGGAACGTGAATCCTGATGCTTGTGTCATGGGGTACAGGCCCTGCTGTCTTGTGAAAATGGGATCATTAAATCCCACCCCAAGGGAGCCCTCTGACACTAGCACAGTGCTCCCTCTCCTTCCCAAGAAAACAAAGTTGCCCGGGGTCATTCACTGGGAAATCAAGTCCAAAAGAGACATCACCTCAAAAGAGACTAATGCAGATTCCTTTAGCAGATCCAGCACCCCAAAGACAATCCCATATAAATTCCAGCCTGAGGTATCCCTTTACCTGTTCAAGATACTGACAAAAGTTCATTCTCCTGAGACAGTCGCAAGGAAATCCAAGGCCAAAGGATCCCTTGCTCTGACAGATACCAACTCAGACTCCAGGAGGAAAATACATACTAACACGGAAATCCAAGAATGAGGATTGAGAGGGATTCCTTGGTGTAACTGGACAGTAAGCTCACACAAAAGAGTGTGAGGTCACCCCCAGATGACTCCCCACCTTTGCCATTGCATTTTGACCTCTCTGTGATTCTTAGCGTGGCGCAGTGGATTTTACAAAGGGCGACTGAAACCATAATGTTTGTGTTCTGGGGGTACTATAAGATGCCCTCCCATTTGTTGCTCTCTAGTTTTGCAATCCATCTGCTTTGAGTAGAATACGTTGTCTCGTGCAAGGAAGGCAATAAGTGAGGCATTTTGGCCTTTGTACACTCAAAGGGATTTACTGACTCTTCCTGCTCTTGGGGTTAATTTACCACCTTCTTCCCCAGTTCTTACCATAATGACTTGACATTTTTCTAGTGCTTTTGGTTCAGTCGGATGGCACAGCACTTTACTGAATGTGTATGCCAGCCTTGCAAAATTATTCTTGTTCACCGCAAGTAATATTTTGAAGGGTGTGTAAAAGATTTGTGTTTTAATTCTTCTCTGTCATCGTGATAAAGGATGAGGTTTTAGATTTTATGGCTGAACTGGTAAATATGACAATTTTGCAAGGCGGAATTCTGTGTGGGGCCTGTGCATAATTGTTTGTTATTTATTCATTATTTGCTGACGGAGTACTCAGTGCTGTTCTAGACACACAAATTAAGACAATCTCTGCCCTGAAAAGCTTGCAATCTGAAAGACAGATATGCAGAAGCCAGGACATGCTGGTAAATCCAGGGGAGGGAGTAATTTGAGGGTTGTTTGGTTTGCTGGGTTTTGTTGTTGTTGCTACTTATTTACGTGAATTGGGCCAGGGATGGTCTTAATACTTAGTCCTGCCTATGAATGAAGGACATTGACTAGTTAACCTCTCAAGGTCCCTTCCAGTCCTATGATTCTACAGTTCTATGATTGTTAACCCAAAGCTGAAATGCTGCTGCCTCTGGGATGGAATGCTGCAGCCTCAAGGATGTTACATAAAGGTGTAAGGTGGGAGGGGAAGGGAAGAATATTATTTATCTCCATAAATGTGCAAGGTATTTTACAGACAAGTAACAGGTCTGTGTCCTTCGGAATTTAACCAAGACTTTCAAACCTGGGTGCCAGTCAGGCTTCTAAATCCTTCTAAATAAGTGACCTGATTGTCGTAAGTGTCCACAGTTGACTTCAGTGAGAGCTGCTAGGTGCTCAGCAGTTTGAAAATGAGGCTGCTTATTTAATTGCCTGAATATAGACTTAGAAGCCTAACTTCAGGCACTCGGGTTTGAAAATCTCATCTTTACAGTATAAGCAATATAATCCTTTGAGGTGCTGAGTGTCCTCAATTTCCAAGGAAGTCAATGAGAGTTGAGGGTACACAGTACTTTTCGAGGTCAGGCCCTAAATAAGATTTCACATAAAATGAGGGAGATTAAAGGGGTGTGGCAGGACAAGGGTTACCTAAATGAATGATAGCATATTTTCCACCGAATGCATCCGATGAAGTGAGCTGTAGCTCATGAAAGCTTATGCTCAAATAATTTGTTAGTCTCTAAGGTGCCACAAGTACTCCTTTTCTTTTTTGCATATAACATTCGTCTCATCACATGTCTTGTTAGTTCCTGAGATTTTGTGTTAAAATCCATGGTTTTATGGACAGTACCTGGGATCAGGATAAGGGGTCAGGCAATACCATATTGAACTGAAATAGCAGGGGCAATTTAAGGAAGCTGAATGTTAATACCCAATTTGGAATCTGGTTGTTACCCCTGATTCTTGTGGAAATTATTGAATTGAGGGAGGTGGGATACTTGTAAACTCAATTTTTTTGCTTTAAGAAATGTTACTGACCTTGAATGCTAGAGGCTGTTCCTTGGTTCTCTTTTTAACCCCAGGGGCCACAGCAATGCAGGCATCTTCGGTACACCAACCCCACCAATGGACCTCAGCTCTGGCCTTGTGTACCTGTATTTGGGAGTTCAGTCTCCGTGACCTGTTCAGACCTTTGGCCTCTGCTGAGAATGTCAGCGGGGAGACCTATTAATGCCGTTTGTGATGTGGGCATCTGTCCATGAAGAACTGGACTAAGACAAGTAATTCATTTCCCCAATTCTCCCCAGCAATCATCGAATCCCCCAACCTAGGGCCAGATTATAATCATTACCTTACAGGCAGAGGAACCCTGTGAGTTCTACAGCTGCAGAATAGTGCTTCAGAATCTCAGCTTTCATTTTAAAATAAATTATATTTCTAGGCCTGATGGTTTTGAAGATAACCTTGAAAACATGAATCAAGTATTTGAATCTGCAGAAGCTACTGATTCAGGCTCTAAGAAGTGTGAACTTCCCATTCATCTCTATTGGATGTTAACCCAGAAATCTAAAGATAACCATTTAAATGTCAATAATCACTAACTATTTCACTGCTGATTATTTAAGAGAAACATCCATGCTCGTCCCATTCCCAAACTGCCTCCCACACCTCCCTACGTACCAATAGCCCCAACTGTTCCCTATCCTGCTCTCAAAATCTTCAGCTTGCGCTATGAAAATGTCTGATACAGTTATGCACTGTAAGTACAAAAATCTATGGCATATTAAAAAAGTGAAAATGTGGAGACAGTTTAAAATAAATTGCATTTAATATACAAATGAATAACACAGGGAAGACTGTACTGAATACACTATTCATTTTCATATTTAACTCATTTTAAAATGGAGGTTTTAAAATGTAAATGAAGCTGGTGCAGAATATCCAGAAGGGCTCAATACAGAGACCTTGTAGCAGAGTTCAGGACCATCTTCTTAAGGAATTCTTGGGGCTTTATTGAAATGTGAAAGGCTTATTTTCCATTCCCCCATCACAACATGGGGCCTGATTGGGATTGGTTCCCTAGAGGTGAAAGACTCAGTATCCCATTGCTGCTGCTAGTTATCTGTTTTCCTCTGCTGATTCTCGCTCCATGTCAGCACTCTCCTCAAATCCCTTCAGTGGCTTCCTATCTGTTATTGCATCAAATTTAAGTTCCGCTTCTGCACCTTTAAGGCCCTGCACATTTTCACTCCACCTACATCTCTGCTCTGATTTCCTCCTACTCTCCTGCACTCCTCCCAGTTCTCTCTTTACTGATCTCTGCATCTCTTTTTTCCACTCTTCTTTGGGCCTTCTATCCTGCTGCTCTGTATGACTAGGACACGCTCCCTGTCCTCATATGCCAAACATCCTCCATCTCCTCCTTAAAACCCATTTCTTCCAGGAATCTTTCCTAGCTGCACTGCACTGGGCCCCTCATCAGTGGTCTTCCACACTGGTGTTGTGACCCTGTCTTGGCTTTGCCTTTGTTAGATCATATGCTTATGGGGTTAGGGACTTTGTTTTATTCTGGGTTATATCAAATACCACGTCCATTAATGCAGAGGTATAATGAATAATCATTCTGATTCTGCTGAATTATCCAGTCCTACCAGCGCGGGATAGTAGTGCTTTAGAGGGGAATGGCTCCATAATCTCTCTGACTCATCCAGTTTCCCACCCTTCCTGTTTAACTGCCCCTCCACGTGTGGCTTGGCTGTAGCTGGTGATCTAGCATTAAAAACCAAACAGAGATGAAATAATCTGCCTAAAAATCATTTCTAGGTCTCTTAACCTCCAAAACACTCCCCAGAAAAGATAAGCCTAGCGTATAGAGCACTGGACTGGGACTCAGGAGATATGGATTCTCTTCTAAGCTGTGCCACTGGTCTGCTAGGGACCTTGGGCAAATCACGTCCCCTTTCTGTGCCTCAGTTTCCCCACCAGTAAAATGTGAGGAATGAAATGAATTGATCCTTTATAAACCATTTCGAAACACTTTGAAATGTAAGGATGAAACGTGCTTTCTAAGAGCTAGGGGGTATTATTATTCCATATCTATCTAAGGTAATGAATATGAGAAAAAACCTTGTGAAATTAAACAAAAAGCCTTTCAGACCTTCCTTATGCATCGTGAAGGAGCAAATAGAGGGCTTGGACTCAGTTTTTTTCCTTTGCAGGTCATCTGTAAGCTAAAAGGCCCCATAGCTTGTCAGTGTAGGTTTAAGTTGTTTTAAACTAAAGTAAATTAAAACTAAACTAGTTTTAAGTAGTTTAAATATGTTTTAAATTGACTTAAGCAAAGATATTCTGGGTCTCCTGAAACCTATCTCCTTAACATCTCCAGTCACCTTTTCTTGGCCAAGTCTTAAGGGTCTCTATTCCATCCTCACCTTGTCCTCTCTTGACTTTTGTGTGTCTATCCTCTCCTGGTTCCCCTCCTAATTGCTCTGGTCATTCATTCAGTGTCTTTTTCACTAGGCTGACCTCTTCCCTTCTCCCATTTTCCATAAGGATACCACAGGGCTCCATCCTTGGCTCACTGCTCCTCTCTTCTGTGCACACTCTTTTAGTGATCTCATCTATTCAGTTGGCTTCACTATCATCTTTATGCCAATGACTTGCAAATCTACCTCTCCACTCCTGATCGGTCTTCCTCCATCCAGTCGTACATCTTAACTTGTCTTTTGGACATCTTCCCCTGGATGACTCAGTACCAACTCAACATAGCCAAAACGGAACTTTGAACTTCCTTCTGAAACCATCCCCATTGTCTCTCCCCTCCCCCCGTCCCTTTTTTACAACACCACCATACTTCTATCACCCAGACTCACAATCTATATATCCTTTCTGACTACTCCCACTCTTGCCCCAAATGTAGGTTGTGTCCATATCCTGCTGTTTCTTCCTCCTTAACCTAAGATCATCCATTTATCTCTATCCACACAGCTAAAATTCCTGTCCAGGTGCTCATTATCTCCCATCTTGACTGTTGCAGCACTTCCTCACTGGCCTCCTTGAAACAACATCAGGCCCTACAGAACACAGCTGTTAAAATCATCTCCCTGACTTGTTGCTCTCGCCATATCATCCTCCTCTTCAAATCCATCTGTTGGCTCTCCATTGTCCACCCCATCACGTTCAAGCTTCTTGTCCTCACTTAATGCCCTTTGCAATTCTGTGTCTCCCTTCTTATCTGCCCTTGTCTTCTATTGCGTCGATGGCAACATAAGAACGTCCATATTGGGTCAAATCAATGGTTCATCTAGCCCAGTATCCTGTCTTCCAACAGTGGCCAATGCCAGATACTTCAGAGGGAATGAAGAGAACAGGCAATCATCGGATGATCCATCTCCTGTTACCCATTCCCAGCTTCTGGCAAACAGAGGCTAGAGACACTTCAGAGCATGGTTTTGCATCCCTGCCCATCTTAGCTAATAGCTATTGACAGACCTATCCTCCACGAACTTATCTAGTTCTTTTTTGAACCCTGTTATAGGCTTGACCTTCACAATTTCTTTAGCAAGGACTTCCACAGATTGACTGTGCATTATGTGAAGAAATACTTCCTTTTGTTTTTTTAAACCTGCTACCTGTTAATTTCATTTAGTGGCTCCTAGTTCTTGTGTTATGAGAAGGAGTAAATAACACTTCCTTATTTACTTTCTCCACACCAGTCATGATTTTATAGACCTCTATCATATCCACCCCTTAATCATCTCTTTTCTAAGCTGAAAAGTCACAGTTTTATTAATCTCTCCTCATATGGACGATGTTCCATATCCCTAATCATTTTCGCTGCCCTTTTCTTTACCTTTTCCAAATCCAGTATATCTTTTTTGAGATAGGGCAACCAGAATTGCATGCAGTATTCAAGCTGTGGGTGTACCATGGATTTATATAGAAGCAATATGATATTTTCTGTCTTATTATCTATCCCTTTCCTAAAGATTCCCTACATTCTGTTAGCTTTTTTGACTGCCGCTGCACATTGAGTGGATGTTTTCAGAGAACTATCCATAATGACTCCAAAATCTCTTTCTTGAGTGGTAACAGCTAATTTAGACCGTATCATTTTATATGTATAATTGGGATTATGTTTTCCAATGTGCATTACTTTGCATTTATCAACATTGAATTTCATCTGCCATTTTGTTGCCGAGTCATGCAGTTTTGTGAGATCCCTTTGTAACTCTTTGCAGTCTCCTTTGGACTTAACTATATTGAATAGCTTTATATCATCTGTAAATTTTGCCACTTCATTATTTACCATTTTTTCTAGATCATTTATGAATATGTTGCATAGGACTGGTCCCAGTACAGACCCCTGGGGGAACACCACTATTTACCTCTCTCCATTCTGAAAACTGACTATTCCTGCTCTTTGTTTCCTATCTTTTAACCAGTTCTTGATCCATGAGAGGACCTTCCCTCTTATCCCATGACAGCTTAATTTGCTTAAGAGCCTTTGGTGAGGAACCTTGTGAAAGGCTTTCTGAAAATCTAAGTACACTATATCCACTGGATCCTCCTTGTCCTCATGCTTGTTGACCCCCTCAAAGAATTCTAGTAGAGGCATGATTTCCCTTTACAAAAAAACATGTTGATGTTTCCCCAACAAAACTTGTTCATCTACGTGTCTGATAATTCTGTTCTTTACTTTAGTTTCAACCAATTTGCCGGGTACTGAAATTAGGCTTACCAGCCTTTAATTGCCAGGATCGCCTATGGAGCTTTTTTTAAAAATTGGCGTCACAGTAGCTATCCTCCAATCATCTGGTACAGAAGCTGATTTAAATGATAGGTTACATACTACCTGACCAATATCACCAGCTGTTTGTTCTCTTCTTCCAGAAACATTCCATGTACTTACTTCCACACCATACTTGTGGAATACCTTCCCTAGTCTAGCCAGCCCATAAAGCCATTACCTTATCCTCCTTCAAATCCCTCCTCAGCTCATTTCTACCATGATACCTACAGGAAACTGCCAACCTGTAATGGCCAAGCAGGGCTCAGTGAGGATCATATATTTATGTATTTATATATTTTAAAATTATTCATAAAGTTCAGATTATCAGCTTATTAGCCTCATCCTCCCTCCCTATTTCCCTTATAGAGGAGGAGGATAAAAAAAGAAGAGACTGGAGAAGTAGAGACACCCTGCCCCCCACCCCCCAAAGCAACCAGGAAGAGGAAGGACCCTGACACAATGGTCAGGAGCCTCTGTGGGGTGGGGAAGAGAAAAAAGGCTCCTTCCAGCATCTAGAGGGGACTGGAAGAGGGATTTAAGATCTTATCAGACAGCTACTATTCAGAAGATGATATGAAAAATGTATCCCCTTAGGAGTCCAAAACTGCAGGATGCAGAATTCCCAGTAGAGATTCTAACTTCCCAGCCATAGAGAGTTGTTAAGAGATGTAGGCTTTCCACTAGAACATTGCTTCTTGGCCTTGCTGTTGGCCATCCTCCTCGTAGGTTTCATATAAACTTTTGGCTAGGAAGTCTGGCTAATGGGTGTTGGGTGCTATGCCTCCCAAAATCCAATTTGTCAAATATGCTTCTTTTAATTAATTAGAGTGACTTTAACTGGGTCATAATAATAACAAAATTAAAAAGTCAGAGAGTCCTTATTTACAAGCTACATCTAGCATCCCTTCATTCCTACATTCAGTCTCCAACTTCAGCTCCAGCGCATCTGCTTCCAAACTCCTTGGGCAACCACATGCAGTGAACACATTTCACAATGTCTAAGTAATCTTAGCAGTAGAAGTGTTTGTCGTATGTCCTTCTGTCCACCTGGAATAAGCATCAACTACCTAGAATCCATTTGCTTATTATGCACAAAATGAACATGGAATCTTTGCCAAGTCTTAAGCTATGTCTATGCTACCACTTAGGTCGGTATAATTTATGTCGCTCAGGCCATCCCACTGAGTGACATAAGTTACACCAACCTAAGCACCAGTGTGGATAGTGCTGTCAGGGGGAGAGCTTTTGCCCCTGACATAGGTACTGCCATTCATGTGGGATGAATTAAGATGACGGGAGAGCTCTCTCCTGTCAGTTTTGAGCGGCTACCTTAGAGCACTTACAGCGATGCAGCTACAGCAGCACAGCTGCACTACTGTAAACTCTCTAATATAGCCGGAGTAACCAACTTCTATGGACGGTGTGGAACGGTTTGTGACGTGTTGGTGACTACTTCAGAGTTCACATTGACTAATCTCTTTCATTTTTTTGTTCAAAGCCTGGCCACCAAAATCAACTTCTAGTCAGATTTTCATTTTCACTATGCCGGGGTGAAGTTTATGTAACTCAGCCAGGCTCCGACTGTGTAAACCTTGTATTACTGTTGTTGTTCCCCTTAGCGATCAGTCATTTTTCATTGACGAATCCATGTTTGTTACAGGAATTAGAACTAAATTTCTCCTATATGACCTGTCCTGCAGAAAGAGTATATTACATTATTTTAACCCAATAGGTCTTTTCATTTCTGTGGCTATCTTTTTTTGCACTAATGGGAAGATCTTCTGAGTGGGTGATTCTGAACAGTGATCTACTTCTGATTTTGTCTCTAATTTCAGAGGCAATATGGATAGTGTATCAGTGTTAGCATGTGCTGTACTGAAGATTTGCACTGGATATTATACTGATATGCAACTAAGATTAAAACCCATCTCTGCATCTTGGATGCTTCTAAGCCAACCTTCTTTTGGAATTACTTTTCCTATCAGAGGTTTATAATTGGTTTCCAAAGTAAATTTCATTCCAAATAAGTACTCATAAAATTGAGTTACTCCAAAAATAATACCAAATGCCTCTTCCTCAGTATAAAAGTAATTGTTCTGTTAATGTTCTTGGAGCAAATATGGTGGATTTCTCTTGCTCATCTTTGCATATGTGTGAAATTACAGCTCCTACCTCTACTGGTGAAGAATCACTTAGTAATAGTGAGGAAAACTCTGGATTAAAATATACCAGCACGGTAGAACTCCTCAATGTGCATCTTCAAAAGCCTTATTTTGTCTTTTGCTCCAAACTATTTTACATTTTTTTTCCTGTAACAGTGAAAACATTAGGCTTATTGTATATATATTTGGGATAAATCTTTTATAGTAGTTTTAACAAAGTTAAAAATGACCTCAGCTGTTAAGCATTTTTAGGTAAAGCCATGTTCTCAGTAGCATTTGTTGTTTCTTATAAGGGTTGTGTTGTCTTCCCCTGCACCTGTGCTGGGCCGTAAATAAGCAATTTGGTTATTTTTCTTAACTTTAAGACCACATTTTTTGCAAAGTTTTCAGAATCCCTTCAGCGTTTCTCAAGTGTTCTTCTACATTTCTACCATATGTCTAAATAGCTGACAAGAAAATAAAAACCTTGGTGAATTGATCTATTCTTTTTTTTAAATCTGGCAGGTCACTGTCTACAATGAATGGTAGCCTTTTGTGCCTATACAGCCTTTTATATGTCTCCATAGTAAGGATATTTTAGAATCTGGCTCTAACATGACCTCTTGATATGTTTGAGGGAAGTCAAGCTTTGTAAACTTTACCCTTCTTGACAGTTTAGCACATAAATCTGTGGTTTTGGAATTGGATTTTGATCTGCTTGCAGCCTGGGGCTTATGATGACTTTATAGTCCCCACAAATCCTCACACTTCATCAGTTTCAGGAACGCACACAGGCAGTGCAGCCCATTCACTAAACTCAGCAAATGAAATTATTCCCTGCTCCTGCAATTCTTCTAATTGCCTTTCCGGGTTCTCACAAAACATAAGGCACCAGATGAGCCTTAAGAAATGTTGGTTTGGCCTTTTAAAAATACATTCTGTTATGCCTTTCACTAAACCTGTGACTGTACCAAAAATAGATTTTTCGTTTTCTTTCGCCACCAGACCTAACTTGTGGTATACTTTATATTCTTGAGCCAGTTTGTGCCAATTAGAGAAGGTCTGTATCCTAATATAACAACAATAATAACAGCAAACAAGTACCCCAGTAGTTTACAATTTATTTGCAGAGATCCTAAAACTTTGATTGTCCTGTGATTATAGCTTTAAAGTGCTGTGTTAGTTTCTCTTAGTGTAACATTAGCAAATTTCCCATTCAAAAAATCAAAACTACTGCATTACTCTTATCTATCTACATGAACACAGAATGAAACATTTGAATCCCTTCAATCTTGCACTACAAACAGCTCGGAGTAGCCATCTTGTTATGGACAGGCTCAGAGTTTGTAACAGGCTCCTCTGTATTTGCTAGTTGGTGTACTTCATGCTTGTAGGTGACACTAACTTCATTTTGTTGAATTCCTTTCTCTTCTTACACAAAGTAAAACTATTTCCCCATGGTATTTCTCCCCCCCACCCCACCCCTCACTGTTCCTCTGATATTCTTGTTAACTGCTGGAATTAGCCTACCTTGCTTGTCACCATGAAAGGTTTCCTCCTCCTCCTCCTCCCCCCCCCCCCCCCCCCCCCGCTGCTGGTGATGGCTTATCTTAAGTGATCACTCTCCTTACAGTGTGTATGATAAACCCATTGTTTCATGTTCTCTGTGTGTGTGTATATAAATCTCTCCTCTGTTTTTTCCACCAAATGCATCCGATGAAGTGAGCTGTAGCTCACGAAAGCTTATGCTCTAATAAATTTGTTAGTCTCTAAGGTGCCACAAGTACTCCTTTTCTTTTTGCGAATACAGACTAACATGGCTGCTACTCTGAAACCTCTTCTGTGGTTTATGGCCAGCACAAGCTACATGTCCTCTGTAACCACATCTCCAGCACTTCAGCTTGTTGGAAAAAATAGTACTCTGCTTGCTGGGTTAGTCCTAAACAATGGAACCACCGACTCCTGGGTACAGTGACTCCTGACAACTCCTTGCCCTGTGGGCTGGGCTTTCCTTTTTCCATGTGGCATGTAGGCAGAAGTGCACTCTCAAACTGCAGTGCTTTCTTTTGGCTGACTCAGATACCAGTAGCGTGACCACCACTCCTTCCAAGTTAAGTTTCATTTGTGAACAATACCCAGAAGCCTCTCTCTTCATTTTGGATTTCTAGTTCCAGAAATAAAGCAATTTCCCAAGTCTCACAGATAATTACCAATATGGCGGGTTATAGATGGTGATTTGAGACTAGCCAGGAAATCAGATATGCTTTTTCCTTTCTGGTTTCTTAAGTGAAATGTATCTCTCTCAGTGAGGAAGTTTGTTTGGGGTAGATAACATTTTTAAGCACTTCATTCTAGTCTCCCTCATTCATCTCTCCTCCTGGTTCTTGAGGGAAAACAAAAATCTCTCGAAACTGCAAATATTTCTCTCTTGCAGACAAACGTAAAAAAATTGATTTCCCCCCCACGTTATTCCCTTCAGTGTTATTGGTATAAAAATATTGCACAACCTTTGCACATAAACTTGAAAATCCTCATTTCTTTCATCGGAGTAGAAACTATCCGTATTTCCATACATGGCCAGTTTTATCTTTTCTTTTTCTTCCTTTCTTTTTCTAGACTTCCTCCTTCACCGCTGTCACTCTGATCATCTTGCTTTTTCAAAGATAAGGTGACCCTGGCATTGTCAACGGTGATTTTCTCCCAAAAGCCAACTGTACCTTTTTACTGCCTGAGCCAAAACTTTTCAAACCAGGGAGCCTAAAGTTATGCTTCTATATCTATATTTTAGGCACCTAAGTAGAAGTGGCCTGATTTTTAGAGATGCTGTGCAACCTTAGCTCCCATTGATTTCAGTTTGAGCTGCAGTGCTCAGTACCTGTAAAAATCAGGTCACTTCCATTTAGATGCCTAAAATATGGATTTAGCAGCCTAACTTTAGGCTCCTAGGATTGAGTATTTTGGCCACTGATTTTCAGGGGATCAAAATGAAACTAATATATGTAATTAGTACAGTTTTGGGGTCCTTTAAAAGCTACAGCCAGCCTCATTTCATTCATAGGTTTCAGAGTAGCAGCTGTGTTAGTCTGTATTCGCAAAAAGAAAAGGAGTACTTCACTGCAGCTGCACCTGATTCTAAACTGACAAGTCTTTTGAGCCCTGCCTCTAAGAGTATTCCAGACTGTAAAGGGGCAGTAACCACACATTTGCACAGTTCTTAAAGCTACATACACCACCTCTAATAAGTTTTTCAGCCCTGCCGTGTGAAGTTAGCAGTAGTGCAGGGAGGGGCATGACTGACTGAGTGGAAGAACTTTGCAAATTAGCGGGTCAGGCAAAATAATAATTTCTTCTGCCAGCTAGTCAGTGGCATGTACAGTACAGGGAACCTGAGATGGGGGAGGCCAGCTTCCATTTTCAGCCTCAGGTCGAACATGCTGGTCAATCACCACACCCAGGATGTTTATTACTGCTCACTGAACAAGTTGCTGATTTGCCTTAAAGTATCCCTTATCTTGAGTGAATCTGAGGTTGTTCAACGGCAACTGATTATAGGATTTTTCTTAGTCATTTTCTCTCTGTCTGAACCACGCAAACCACTGTTTGCTTAAGTACAGATTTGGATAAGTGCTCTAGAAGTGAAAGGCTCTAGACCCCATCTCTCTGACTCTTCCTGAGTTGCGGTTATGTTGGAACTAGTGCCTGAGCGGTGAAAGACTCTATCCTGTTTTCAATCCTGTCTGATATTATGATTGTACATCTTTACATTTATGCTTATCGGTGATGTGAATAGTGTTAGTGTAGGTATTTGACTGACAGTAAAATGGATGTGTACAGTTAATTCTAGCTGGCTAGATAATTTAGTAAGGCCTACAAAAACACATCGTGTTCATTCTGTGGTAGCAGATTTGTCTGTAGGAGAGAGAGAGAGAGAGAGAGAGAGAGGTGGTAGAGGTAACATTTGCCAGACAGTACAAAGGCCTGACTGGGTAGTGGAAGTTGAAAGAACCATGAGTGGTGGTGGTGGTGTTCTGGTTTACCCTGTGATGTCAGATGTTACATGGTCTGCAGTGTCCAGCTGGTTCACTCTTTGGATAGGAGACATCTAAGGAAAACCCAGTGTGCTGCCCAAAGTAGAGTGAGGGCGCTCTTCCCTACAAGTCAGCAGTGATTTAATAGTACAGATTGATTCTAGAGCAGGGGCAGGAAAACTATGGCCCACGGGCCACATCCGGCCCATCAGACCATTTAATCCGTCCCTCATCTCCTGCTGGGGAGCGGGGTCGGGGTTTGCCCTCCTCCAGCTCTCCAGCGGGGGAGCGGGGTTGGGGGCTTGCACTGCTCCACATGGCTCCCAGGAAGCAGCTGGCATGACTCCCCTCCGGCTCCTACATAGTACGCAGAGGTGTGGCCAGGCAGCTCTGCATCTGCCCTGTCCGCAGGCGCTGCCCGTGCAGCTCCCATTTGCCGGGAACCGCGGCCAATGGGAGCTGTGGGGGTGGCGTCTGCGGACGGGGCAGCGCGCAGAGCCGCCTGGCTACATCTCAGAGCCAGAGGGGGAACATGCTTCCGGGAACTGCTTGCGGTAAGCATCGCCTGGAGCCTGCACCCCTGAGCCTCCCACTGCGACCCAATCCCTGCCACAGCCCTGATCTCCCTCTTGCCCCCCCAACCCCTAGATCTTAGTGCAGAGCCCCCTCTGGTACCCCAAACTGCTCATCCCCGGCCCCACCCCAGAGCCCGCACCCCCAGCTCGAGCCCTCGCACCCCTCCCCATATCCCAGCCGGAGCCCTCACCCTCTTCCGCACCCCTACCCCCAATTTCGTGAGCATTCATGGCCTGTCATACAATTTCCATTTCCCGTTGTGGCCCTCAGGCCAAAAAGTTTTCCTACCCCTGTTCTAGAGTTACCATGCTGCTGGAGTTACGATCTTAAGATAAATTGTACAACTGAGAGCCTGACCAGCCTTTCTGCTCATGGTCATTAAATATCCAATAGCACCTCTCGTAAGAGACAGAACAATAAATTCAAAATTGTGGCCAAACTTCGCCTTTGGAAATTATACTCTTTCCCCAAAATTTTCCATACAGTTTCTATTGGTTACAGGAGTCTTCTTCACTTCCCATCCTAAGCTGTTATTAGTGTGGCTGGGTACTCTTAAAACAGTTGCTGTGTTTCACCCCAGAGGCAGCTGTGTTTAAGCAGTGGATGATCCATGTGTATGTATAAATTGAAAACTTGCATTAATTATGGAGATGCATTAGTGACTCCTAAATTAAGCTTGAGGGTAATATTAAAGTTATATTAAAAAAAAAACCAAACCTCTCAAAAGTTAGGAAATGCAAAAGTTAAGATACTTAACCTGTGTATGTAGTGTACATATAATCCAAATCTACCCTAGCATAAATCCCCCAGTGAAGGCAGGGGTGTTGTGCTTGCATTTCTAACACTATTGTATATTAACCTTATATTTAACTACATACATAATAATCCAGAATACTCCATCCGTGCAACATAAACCAATTAAAAGTCCTGTGAAAACTAACTTTTGCATTTGCTGAATTTCGGATGTTTCAAATTTGAATCTTAAAGTAGCATAACATTGAAAAAGAGAGAGAATTTTTTAGCTCTGTTTTTATTTTACTTCATAATACCAGGGTTGCATAGTTAAAACCTTACACAAATATTTGTTTCCATAATGAAATAGCAGCATGAAATCACAGCTACATATTAGTTTTGTTATTTTATAGTCCTGTACGTATTAAATGACTGAAGTTTTGTAATGCACACTTACAAAATGGAATATTTAGTTGCTATTAATTTTGTATTTCTTTTCTCCCAAGTTGGCCTTGAGACGAGTCCTTAATGAGGCCAGACTATGTGGAAAGTTGTATGCTATTGAAGTTCTGCTGTTTTTAAGTTACATAGACACTAAGTACATTTTTTGTTTGTTTGCATGGTTTTTTACACTGGGAAAATTTATAGTTATTTCACCCTTGTATAATTCCAAAAAAGGGTGGATGGATTCTACTCAAGCTTTTAAAAAAAAAAAAAATTCTTTGGGATGAGACCAGTTTCAGCCTTCAGCCTGAAAGGAGGTATTTTCAATAAGTTATATGCAGCTGAAAATGGGCTTGCAATGGAAGGCCTGATGCAACTGTACCTGTCAAGATTTCTGTATTGCTCTAGTTCAGGGGAGGGCAAACTACTGCCCCGGGCCAGATCCGGCCCATCAGGGCTTTCAGTCCGGCCTGGGGGATTGCCAGCCCCATGGCATAGCGGGGCTAAGGCAGGCTCCCTGCCTGCCTTGGCCCCACACTGCTCCCGGAAGCATCCAGCGCCACGTCCCTGCTGCCCCTGGGGGGGCAAAGGGCTCCATGCGCTGCCCTTGCCTGCAGGCACCACCCCCTGCAGCTCCCATTGGCCAGGAACGGGGAACCGCGGCCAGTGGGAGTTTCAGGGGTGGTACCTGCAGGCGAGGGCAGTGCACGGCAGAGCTGCCTGCCCCACACCATCTCCAAGAGCCACTGCCGGACATGCTGGCCACTTCCAGGAGGGGCGTGGGGCCAGGGCAGACAGGGAGCCTGCCTTAGTCCTGCTGCACGCTGCTGCCACCCTGCAGCCGCTCAAGGTAAGTGATGCCAGGCCGGAGCCTGCACCCCGAACCCCTCCTGCACCCCGCACCCCAACCCCCTGCCCTGAGTCCCCTTCTGCACCCCAACCCCTTGCCCTGAGCCCCTTCCTGCACACCGCACCCCCTCCCACACTCAGCACTCCCTCCTGCACCCCAACCCCCTGCCCCAGCCCTACGTTCATGGCCCTGCATGCAATTTCCCCACTCGGATGTGGCCGTTAGGCCAAAAAGTTTGCCCACCCCTGCTGTAGCTCATCACTATTGTATCTGATGGAATGGCTGATACTGGGGAGATAAGTAAGTTGCACTTGGGCCTTTTCTTTCCTCATTCTCTCCGCTCCAGAAGCAGAATAATGTTTCCACCAGCTACAGATATGGTGGTGGCATAGTTTCACTTTTGTGTGTGTGTATGTTGGCTGTGTGATTAGAGAGATGTTGTCTGAGTGCTGGGTGTTTGAGACAGTGTTGGTTTTTGTGTTTGGGCACTGGATAGCGTCTGATTGTTTGGTGTTTGAGCCCTGAATACTCTATGTAGTGAGTGAGTGTGTGTGTATGAAAATGCAAGCCCTGTGTGTGTGTATGTGAAAGCACTGGGTTGTGTGTGTGTTGGGTGTGAAGGCTGGGTGTAGAACTTTGTGTGCTTTTGTGTTGTGGGAACACTGTGGTGTGTGAGTGCAGGGTGTTGTGTGAAAGAAGCTGGGAATTGTGTCTGTGTACAAAGGTGCTGGATGCATGCATGCCTGGATCTATATTTAGAAAGGATATCTACTGGTTACACTCATTCAGATGGGTGTCTCCCTGCCTCAGCTGATCCAGTCAGTGTGGGTGATGCACTTAGTAGGAGGCGCCATCTGATGTTTTTTTTCTGAGTAGGGTGTGTACATGTTAGTCTATTATCTCTGTGTGTGTGTGTGCGCGAGATTAATTTGTTACCGGAGTGTGTTGTTTGTGTTCGACTGTTAACTTTCTGTGTGCTGACATGCATCTATATACAGCGATCTTTTTAAAAGTGAATTTCATGCTGGTGAAAGGTGCAGAACTTGCAGCCCCTAAAGACTTAATTCCCCTTTTTATCTTGAGAACAGGTACAGTGCAGGCTGCAGTCATGCAAACTAACTATCTCAGCCCAGATTCAAAGGGACCATCACTGGCAGGGATGAGAGGGGAATTCAGTCCTTGGTGCAGCCAATTAGTGCCAGTTGTGATGTTGGTTTTTAATGATGACTTGACCGCCTAGAACCTGGATGGTGATGTACCTGCCCATTTCACACAGGTTACCAAATACATTGTTTTATTGTAAAAATGTGGCCACTTGAATTGAACGCTTGAGTATAATTACTGCTCACACTGGGCAGAGGTGCTTTGTTTTTATGAGGAGAAATATGGTCTTGTGACTAAGGTAAAGATCAGAGTCAAGAGAGCCCAGTTCAGTTCTCTACCATACTACAGACTCACTGTATCATAGAATCATAGGACTGAAAGGGACCTCGAGAGGTCATCTAGTCCAGTCCCCTGAACTCATGGCAGAACTAAATTTATCTAGATCATCCCTGACACTGTGTAACATTGGTCATCTCACTTCTCCTCTATGTGCCTCAGATTTCTCAACTTGGGGATATAATACTTACCTGCATTTCATGAAACTTAATTCAGTAAAATTCTTTGAGATCCTTAGGAAAAAGGGCTAAAGAAGAGCAAAGTCTTAATTATAATGATTCTGTTTTCAGTCCATCAGTCCGTCCTTGATGTGGTTGATATAATTATATGTATATACCACTATAGGTGGGGGGGAGGGGTGATTTTTTATGATCCCTGCCCCAAGGAGCTTACAAACTGGGTTGGATACAATGTGATATGATGTAGGGAGAGATTACCTCAGGCCATGGAGAAGAAATTCCTCCCCCGACCCCCAATGAATATATTGCCAGTCCTGACCCATACACGTGATCTTATTTAGGTGTGACTTGGATACAACATGAGGGACATTCCTCCCTAGCTATAATCCCACTCCTGAGATGAGGAGGTGACTTTATTAGGCTACAGTTGGCAGATGATGAAGGGGATAGTCCCACTGGATACCACGCCAGTCTTGGCTTGCAGAGGTGATGCTTTCATGGTGTGCTACAGCAGGTGGAATGGCCACTCCCCAGGATAGATCCCTCTCCTCTCCTCGTTCCCTTACCTGAGTTTGATTAGACTACACAGAGCAGGACTAGGTTACTACTCCTGGACAAACTGTGTAAGCTTATCAGCAAGCAGGATTGTCCTCCCAGGGATACATTCCTAGGTCTGTAGTGACACAACCTTCCCTGGCTGTGACCAGTGAGCAAGAGGCTCCTCAGAAAGGTACACTGATGTGAGGAAGTGCATCTTTCCCTCCACTATCAAGGCACAATTTGCTTGTATTTCAGCAGTCCCGTTTGTTCCTCTCTCCCCAGCAGACACTCCAGCTTCCAGCATCATGGCCTCTGACCTGGAAAGCAGCCTCACTTCCATAGACTGGCTTCCCCAGCTCACCCTGCGAGCTACTATTGAGAAACTAGGGGGTTCCTCACAGGGGGGGCCCCCAGGGGCTGCCCGGAAGTGCCCCCCAGGCTCCCCCACTGACCCCAATGCCACCCTGAGTAAGGATGAGGCTGCAGTGCACCAGGATGGGAAACCACGCTACAGCTATGCCACTCTGATTACCTATGCCATCAACTCATCGCCTGCCAAGAAGATGACACTTAGCGAGATCTACCGTTGGATCTGCGATAACTTCCCCTACTACAAGAATGCTGGCATCGGATGGAAGGTGAGGAACACTGTGGCTAGAGCAAAGTCTCCACCACTTTAAGAGAGCGCTCTTTCTTTTCTCAGTACAAAACGTTCCCACTAAGCAAAGAAAAGAGCCAGGTGTAAAGGCAAAGCTCTAGTTACCAGCTGGAGGAAGTGCAGAGTCAGATGACCCTTAATTTCCCTGGAATTAATTGATTTATACATGTGGAGGTCCCCCTCCCTATTAAGAAGGGCCCACAAAAGTACTCTCTGACAATCCCTTCCTGGCCCAAATACCATCCTCACTGTACCTTCTGTGGGCATACACAGAAGGCCTTGGTCTCCAGAACTGTCCATCCCTCTCCTTTCCTTAGTCTCTGTCCTGGCCCATCCTGCGTGTACATAGATAGCTTTGGCCTTGAGTGATCTCTCACCCCATCCTGTGCATACACAGAAGTCTTCAGTTTCCTCCGCAGTCCTTATCCTTCCTACATAGCATTTATTTACTTCTCTCCGTCCTTCTGCAGAACTCCATTCGCCACAACCTATCTCTGAATAAATGTTTTCGAAAGGTGCCTCGACCGAGGGACGATCCTGGGAAGGTAAGAAATTGACATGTTCCCGAGTGAGTCACTTACGCTGCAGGGAATAAGCCAGTGTTGCCCTTTCTGGTTAAAAATTTTAAATATGTAGTATATATGTTAAAGCAATGAGATGTACTGCTGTGTTTGAAGACTCCAGAAACGTACACTAAAAGGACCTGCACAGAAATGAAAATGGCTGTCAGCCCACCTTTTCCCCCCTGCCTTGTGATCTTTACTTGGATTGAAATATTTCTTTCTCTGCCCTTTTTTTTTTTTTTTTTAATATTAGAAATGCAGATCTTGTATTACCTGTTCTGCCTGAAAGATATCATGGGTGACTAGAGAACTGGTAGGATTATTACATCATGGATACCAGGGAAATGAAATCCAAGCACCTGAGAGCAGAACTGATATTTGTTTAAAGCTGTTTTATAACTTCGGGTTTTAAAAATATTGTTATCACCCACTGAACTCAAATACCCCAAAACAGTTGTAAGAAAAGCTTGCTTTGCTAAAAATTCAGCATCTCTGCACCTTCAGTAAGAGCTGAAGACGAAACGCCCGAGCTGCATCTCTGAGTTCCCAAGGGAGACTACCAAGAAAAGAAGAAATTCTGATATTACTAACGTAAATATATTGACAGGAACCTCATGAGTCTTTTTTTCTATATCATAATGCTTCAGAAAAGGGCCCAAGCCCAGATTCTTTTTTTCTTTGCAGATCACCTTTAAGGGACTGGGTCCTCAGTTGACATCACTTAAGTAGCTAGGTAATACAGAATCATTATTTTGGTGATCACATCTCATAAGGCTCAGTTAGTGATAATGCCCTGTTTCAGTAAACCCTAACTGGCTGCATGCTAGTATGCAGGTTGGCCTTCACTTCTAAGGCCATCGTGTCCTGCTGTTGTAATGATCAATTTAAATCACAATCAGAGGTTAATAACAGTCCTAGAGTTTAAGGCCAGAAGGGGCCTCCAGATCAACTAGTCTGACCACCTGTGTGTCACAGGCCGCTAACACCTGCATGCTAAATCCAACAATCAAAATGAGACCAAACCAGTGTGCACCACAGGCAGAGAATAGAAGGGACTGAGCTGCATAAGAGCCCCATGGCCCTGCATTGGCATTGAAACGAGTAAGTGAGATATACCCAGATAATCCTGGCAAGTGACCTGTACCCACCTGCTGCAGAGGAAGGTGCAAAACCCCCAAGGTCAATCCCAATCTGACCTGGGGGAAGATTCCTTCCCAACCCCACATATGTTATCAGTTAGACCATGAGCAAGAGTCAGCCAGCCAGCCAAGCACCAAACCACTATTTGGAACTGGGTCTTCAGAAATTTCCTAGCAAACATGCTTTTAAGTCATCTTGCCCACTCTGATCATTATAGCTTAATTGGTCTATACTCTTATTACTAACAAAGAAATTCCATGAAAGGCAGAGGACATTGATGGGGTATGCAGGCATAAAGGATGTGCTAGGCCAGGCCATCTCCTGCCATGCTGGATCAGATCCTTCATTTATGTTTTCTCTTGACCTGTCTCTCAGGGTAGCTGGCACCTGGAGCTTCAGAGGAAGGGTGAAATTCCCACAATAGCAATGTACTTCACTGTGCAGTCCTATACTACAGGAGGAAAACATCTTCCTGATGCCCAGCTGGCATTAGCTCATGCACTGTAACATGGACATTGATATATTAGTTGACGTTCTGCGCTGTGGGTCTCAGTAACATCCTGCAGCAGGGAGTTCCTCTCACCACTGGGTTTTCTTTCCAGGGTTCTTATTGGACAATAGATTCCTGCCCAGATATCTCCCGCAAGAGGCGGCACCCTCCAGATGATGATGTGAGTGTGGTTCTTTCCGGGAGCAGATGGGGCTGGGGAGGGCTGAACTCCCCTCTTACTCCATTAGGGAGTCTTCCCTGCTTGGGGTCTCACTGGGGAAACAGGACGTGTCTGTGGGGAGGTGAACATGGAGTCTGAATTCTCCTCTTGTCCCCATCATGTGGCTTCCGTTGCTGTCACCCAATAGCGCCATCTAGTCCTGTCTGAAGTGTGGCTTTGTCCTCTTAAATGTTCTTTCACTACAGCCAGTACCTCGCTTTCCTAGGGCAGAAACTTGTACAATGGGGGAACTGGCTTCTCATCTGCAGCTTCCCTTCTCTGTCTGTTTCTGATTTCCTTGCCTCTTTTGTTCTCCTGCTTACAGTTATCACAGGACTCCCCAGAACAAGAGGCGAACAAGAGCCCACGGGGGGCTGTCCCAGTCAGCACAGAAGCCTCTCTGCCCCCTGAGGCTACCCCTCAGCTATCGCTGCAGAGCACCACACCCATTGCCAGCTACAGTCAGGTGAGCGGCAGAGGAGGGGGCGGAGATGGGCGAAGTGAGAGACAGGGTAAGGGAGAAAGGGGGACATAGATAGAAGAGTAAATCAGTGATGGGGAGGGTCATAGGGAAGAATGGAAACAATGGGCTGAAGAGGGGAGATCAGTGATCAGGAGGGAAGTAGGGAGGAAGTGGAACAGGGGAAAGGAGCAGACGGGGCAGGGATAAAGCCTTTAGGGTGAGAAGTGGCTTGAGGATGGGCTGGAGCTAGTATGTCCCTGGGAGGGAGAGGAGGATGGAGTCCCCCATTCTGGTAGGAGAGTTGCAAGGATTTTGAGGGGTAGACAGACAGGTGGTATGGGATTTGCTGGGTGTTCTTTTCTGGGAGCAACCCCCTACATTCCCCCTCAAATTCCTGAAGTTACAAAGCCAACGATCTATTTAGATATTTTTTCCATATTACTGTCTGGTCTTTAGCAGGGCACAGGGCCCGTGGATGTGGCAGCCACTGTGGCGGGAGGGCAAGGACGTGAAGGGGCAGATGTGCCACCCCCGCTCTACAGTACTAACCACGACTTCAAGTTCTCCTACTCTGAGATCAACTTCCAGGACCTGAGCTGGTCTTTCCGCAACCTCTATAAATCCATGCTGGAGAAATCGTCCTCTTCCCAGCACGGTGAGTACCAGGCTTAGACGTATGGCGCATTGTATGTGTGTCCCTGTGATATCCCCTAGTGATGCCCCTACCGGCATCTCTCAGTCACATCCTCTTTCTAGCAGCATGTGAAAAGAGGGTTCCCCTGCTTTCAAATGTTCTATCTCCTCCCCGCACACACACAATGTGCAGTCCAGAAATTCTGCTTTCTCAGTCTGTCAGCCCTCAGTCTGTCTCTCTCTTTCTGTAGAGCTAACAATGATTTTTAAAAATATCTGATGTTGAGTCAGAAGGAGCAAGAAAAATTCCTAAAGGGCTAGAAGGATCAGCTTGTGAAGAAAGGCTTGAAAAGATAAATATGTGGCTGTCTGAGGTCATGAATTGCCATCTAAAGGTGCAAGTATTGTCAAGTTGTAAATCGTAGGAGATCGACAGTTATTTGGCATAAACTAAAGGTAGTGGGATGAAATTAGGCTGCGGAAGGGTCTCTTCAAAGGAAGGGGTGCAAGTTCCCATCACTTGGGTCACTTAAATGTAGGACTGGACAAAGCCCTAGAGAATAACTGTAGAGAAAGGGATAGGGTGGAGTGGACAAGATATAACCTACTAATCCATTTTCATGTTGAATTCCTCTGGATTCTGTGATTCACGGAACAGCCACCAGAGGGCAGTGTCACACTTGCGACAAGAATAGGGGATGCAGAAAACTTTGAACAATTTCAGCTTGCTGTCCCTATATTTAAAGAGAGACATCCTTGAAAAGATCAGTCTGGTATGGGTAGGGCAATATTATGAAACCAGGACCTACCATATATCAATAATCACTCAACTTTCAGTCAGTCAGTCTTTCCACACTGCAGACAAACCCTGCTACTCTAGCAGAATCAAACAAACCTACAAGCAGAAGGACTCCGTGCAGTCACGGCTCTTCTGTGACAATAGTAATAATGATTTATTGTTTGTATTACCATAATGCCGACAAGCCCTAGTCATAGAGGAGGGCCCCATTGTGCTAGGTGCTGTACAAAAAGTCCAACCCTATAACTGTTGGGAGACTAGCAGCTCTCATAAGCTAAGCAGCGTCAGGTTTTGTCCAGAGTTGGACACCAAAGGGAAACTCATGGTGCTGCAAGAAGTTGTGCTGGTGACTCAGCTGGCGTGCTTTCCCCTCTGAGTCCGTACTGAACTGTCTCAAACACCCAGCACTCAGAGAGTGCTGTGCCCATAGAGGTGCTGCTGTTGGTTAAGATGTACAACCAAAGCCTACTTTTGATGATTGAGTCAGGAGCCCCATTGCAGGGAATGGATAGCTCCGGGGGTTTGGCAGGGGTATACTGGGCCTTTCATTTAGATTGTTCAAGTTCAGCTCATGTTGTTACTGCCTGAAAACAGTTGTGGTACAGGTTTCTGAGTAGCAGCCGTGTCAGTCTGTATTCGCAAAAAGAAAAGGAGTACTTGTGGCACTTTAGAGACTAACAAATTTATTAGAGCATAAGCTTTCGTGAGCTACAGCTCACTTCATCGGATGCATGCGATCCGATGAAGTGAGCTGTAGCTCACGAAAGCTTATGCTCTAATAAATTTGTTAGTCTCTAAGGTGCCACAAGTACTCCTTTTCTAGTTTTGGTACATGTGACTTGTCTGGCTGGTCTCCGTTCTGTTCCCATCATCACCAAAACTAGCTAATCCTTCCTTGGCAATCTTAGCTGAGAGCCAAAGGATTGAACCAGCCAGGGAGACTAAGATCCCCTTTCACTCAAATTAGGGTTTTTGAAATCAGTGGAAATTTTGGAGTGCTCAGCTCTTCTGAAAATTAGGTCCTTTATTTAGGCAGGCGAGCTATGGGCATAGTCTAACTTTTGGCAGCCAGTTTTGAAAATCTTGACTAGGAGTGTTCTCTCCATTCTCCATGCCAAAGTACTGCTTGGTAAATATTTGTGCTGTCCTAAATTCCTTTCAAGGCTTTAGCTGAAGTCAGTTTTTGTCTCTTCTTCTGTGTTGTTTGGCTGTTAAACAGTTGCTGCCTTCCCCCCAGAGGCAGCTGCATTTCAGCAGTGTGAGAGTGACCCTTATATATACTCTGTAGAGCACTTTAGGATGAAAGCCGCCAGAGTAGTATTAGAAAACCCAGACCAAAAAAATTGAGGTTATTCATTCGTAACAGTGACTTAAAGGTGACCTCTGAAGGCAAAACCAAGTGTGCATGTGCCCTTTTATTGCTACTTTTACAGTGTCCTAAAAAAGCCTGAGAAATTGAGATGGGGTTGGAGTTGTTTTGCTTGTTGGCCAACTAAAGCAAGATCTCACATTCAACTTGATGGCAGGCATTTCTGTGTTAGGATGATTGTCAGAGCCCAATACATTTGAATGCTGCATCTGATCAATTGCAAGATTTCAGGGAATATTCTAGGCATGAATGGGCAGAACCCTGTAGATTTTGGTGACGACTGGAAAACCAAAAGGAGAAAATGGCAGGCACATAGAGCCCCTGGTATCGATTAGCAGATCCAGCAGTTTCAGCCACCTCTGTAATTGTCTAGAGATCAAAGGACAAGTTGATGACAGTTATTAATACCTTCCTGCAAAACAATATCCCCATCTCAGCTCTGCCCTTTTTCCCAATACAGTTTTAAAATGTTGACACTTTGAATGACATGTCCCAGACAGAAATAAAATAAATGGGGGGGGGGGAATGATGGTTTACACAGAATTCTTGGCATGGGGGGGAATGGGGTACTCTAGTGTGGGGGAGAACCGAGGGCCACGGGAGAAATACATCATGGGGGGGAGGGGATGCGGAAAGTGATATTTGGGGGAGGAGACATGGGGGTACACAATGCCCCATGGCTTGGGGAATGGTGTGGAAGGGTTGCAGAGTCCTGAAATAGAGGGGATGGGATGGTAGCACACAGGGAGTTTATGGAGGGCATGGAGGAAGGCAAGAAGCCTCTGATGTGTGCAGTGCACTCAGCCAACTGAAACAACAAAATGTGCAACCCTCTAGTTATTTACATTAGAGAAGCGACAAAGTTTCTAGCCCAAGTGCTTTTGAGCTACAAACGCAACAACAACAAAAACCATACCACACCCACAAAAGGAAACATGGGGGGAAAAGGAACCAAATGTCACATGTCAACACTCATGTCATCTAAATGTCTTGTACTAACTTCAGCTTTGTGCAACACAGTCTCCTCTAGCAGAACCACATGTATGTGATATTTCAGGAGAATGAGTTCAATTTTGGAAAAACTGTGTTAAATAGAAACGTGGCCATTACTTAGACTTGGGAAGGCTTGGGTCATGCACTATCTGTTTGAGCCTCTAGAGGGCACTCTAAGGATTGAGTGCGTTATTAGGGTAAGTGGGATGAGGTCACACAAAGGCAGGTGTTTGAGCTTGGCAGCCGTCTTACCCACATCTCTTAACTTTTGTTACTCCCTCCTTGCAGGTTTCTCTTCTCTCCTTGGCGATATGCAGCCCTCCAATCACAACTACTATATGTACCAGCAGCCGCAGGGCCCCTCATCAGTGGGGGCTGCTCCCCCACTCCACACTCCGAGCCCAGAGGGCTGTCCACCCCAGGGGGGCAAGCAGCAGGGTGGCGATGGCTATGGCCCCCCACCTGTGATGTCCATGCACCCACCCCCGATGCAGCATGGAGGGTACCACCAGCACCAGCAGCACCACGCACACACCCACCCACAGCAACAGCAGCACCAACACCAGCAGCACCAGCAGCAGCAGTCACAGGCTTCAATCAACAACGCTGGCTTTGGTGAGCTGCAGGGGATGAAGGGAGCTGCTGGGGGCAGAGGGGGCTGGGATAGTGTTGGGGCTCAGTAGGGTGCCTAGTGCTCCTGTGGTGAGCTCCCTCACAGCAGCACCCATGCACTACAGAAGATGAGATACAAAGGGTGGGTAGAGGCTGAAACTCAGATCTGAGTGAACTTGGAAACTGCATTCCCCTTTCACCTCCAGCAGAGGGGGATCCAGCCCCACAAGGCGTGGGGTGCAGAAATGAGGGGTGAGTTGAGCACTGAATGACTAGGGAAGCTGAATTTCTGTCCACTGCAAATTTAGGGTCTTTTGGCAAGTAATGGACAGGGCCAGGTTCTGTTTATTTTGTATTACATGGGTGGGAGACAGGGCCGGATTAACCGTTTTTGGGCGCGGTGCCAAATATATGTGTGGACCCCTTAGGAGGCAGTGGATCATGGCAAGGGGAAGTTGGTCCCAGAGCAAAGGGCTGGCCAGGGGAAATAGGGTATGGCATGGCAGAGGCGGTCTTGCTCTGCCCATCCCAGTGCAAGGCACTGTTTACAAACCAGCAATCACGAGATGCACACTGGCCTGCCCAGCCCTGTGTTGCCAGCCTGCCCCTTCCCCTCAGGAGTGGGCCCATGCCGCGCCACAAAGCCCCCCCACCCAACACCCGTTTGACTCCATATGCCCAGTGCCCCCCAGACTCCTTATGCCCAACGCCACCCCCCACCACAAATGCACAGCGCCCTGTACACCACCACCCCTTCCAGCGCCCCCCGGCCCACAGCCCCACCACAACTGCCCAGCACCCCACACAGAACCCCCACTTCCTAGCACCCCAACACACACAGATCTCCCCCACCCGCCACTGCCCAGTGTCCTTCCCCACAGCCCCACCACCACAACTACACAGTGCCCCCCACAGGCCTCCGCACACTGCCCAGCACCCCAACACACACAGACCTCTCCCCACTGCCCAATGCCCCCCCAACAGACCCCCCACTGCCTAGCACTCCAAAACACACAAGCCTCCCGCACTGCCCAGTGCCCCCACCTCCTCACAGCCCAGCACCCTCCCACAGAGCCACTCCCTCATGCCTGCCCCCTGGGCGCACTCACTGGCCCTGCTGAGCCAGCGCAGAGCAGGGATTCCCCCCTCCCAACAGGGAGCAGGATAGCTGAAGCTCGGGAGCACAGAGTGGTCCTGTCCCCCGGGGCCCCACCCGGCCCTGCCTGCCTGGCGCTGGTTCCTGCAGTGGAGGAGGCATTTCCTTGCAGTGGCGAGAGGGGGAGGAGCCGCTGGCTTCCCCAGCCCGCCGCTTCTGCAGAGCGGCAGGGAGAGGCTGAGGGCAGCCACCGGGGCCGGAGAGGAGCACTCAGACGGTTGGCCGGCCGAGAGGAGTGAGCCGTGGGTGGGGGAAGCAGCTGGGATGAGGAGGAGCCGGCAGGCAGGGCAGGGGGTGGAGAGAAGCCCTGGGCTGGCTGGCAGAGAGGAGCTAGCGATGTGGGGTGGGGGGCCAGAGATGGAGAGGAGCCAGCAGCTGAGGGTGCAGCGCAAGTGGAGTGGTCTGGGCCAAGGCCCCTTTTTGTGGATGGGCCTGGTACCATTGTAAACCCGGTACCGGTGGGAGAAGAGGGGTGTTACTTCCTTGTAACTGACTTGTCTGCCTGGCTTTCCAGCATTCCCCCCTGAGTGGTGCTCCAACATTGACTCCCTGAAGGAAAGCTTCAAGATGGTGAACCGGCTGAACTGGTCTAGCATTGAACACTCCCAATTCTCAGGTCAGTGGGAGATCCCACCTCTTGCTTGGCCCAGTGGGAGACCCAGGTTCAATTCCCTGCTCTGCCACACACTTCTTGTGTAACCTTGGGGAAGTCACTCAGCCTCTCTGGACCTCAGTTCCCATCTGTACAATGGAGAGAATAGCATTGCCCTGCCTCATGAATTGTGGGGAGGAGAAATTCACTCAAGATTTTTGTGGCCCTCAGATAAGCAGTGATGGGGAGAGCTAGAAGATAGATGGATGGCTTCCCAGTCCCTGCTGCTGCTTGTCCCACTCATGTGTCAGAGACAACATGCTGTGAATAGAAAAAGGCAGCTCCCCAGAGAGTGCACAGCAGAGATTAGAGGTGCGCATGGGGTGGGGAAGCCCTGAGTGTGAAGAAAGGGACTCTCTGAGGGGATACAGCGGTGAGAAAGGAAATGGTGAGCCCCTGAGTGTGAGGAAAAGAGGTTTCCCGGGGGAGTACCCATAGGGTTAGGGATTAGGCAAGAGAAGGGCACACGATGCATGCAATAACTGGATTTCATCCCCCCCATTGCCCTTGCAGAGCTGATGGAGAGCCTGCGCCAGGCTGAGCGGAAGAACTGGACCCTGGATCAGCACCACATTGCCAACCTCTGCGACTCCCTCAATCACTTTCTCACCCAGACTGGTCAGCTCCCTCACCTGGGGGGCCCTCAGCAGCCCCCCCGAATCTCTGATTCTTGCGCCCTGAATAGTGGCAAGCAGGAACAGTCCATGAACCAAGGTACACAGCAGGGTGGGCAGGAGGGGGACCCAGGATGCCATGCAAATGGGTGAGACGGATTCCCAGTTGTGTAGAGGTGCTGGACACCTTGTCACCATGCCAAGCACCATGGCACTGAACAGCCCCATGCTATGTTGCTCAAAAACACTTAGTCTTTGTCAGTGTCTTTCATACGGACTGTGTCCCACCCAGTGCTTAATTTGTAATGAAAGAGGTGCCAGAGCTCAAGCAATTTTTTTACTTTCATAACTAATGTAACTAGAGATGCCAGGGCTCAGCCCTGACCAGCCTTGCCACAAATGAAGCACTGGTCCCACCTGGCTCTAGAGAGTTTAGTACAGGAGAGATGGGGATGTATGTGCTCCTAACACAGTGCATAGTGGTGTGAAGGCATTATCTGGTATGTGTGGTTGAACAGCCAGTAACGCAGACAGAAAGCAATTAGAAAGCACACAGGCAAAAGGAGGGGGTGAGAGGTGTTTTGTCGATGGTCTGTGGAGAGGTGCCAGAGTGGCTGTTCCAGATGGTAGGAGCTAGAGAGAAGAAGATGGTCTCCCCTGCACTGAAGATCCTGTGGTAGGAGAGAGAGTAGGATGATCTATGAGGAGCGGACAAGGGAAGTGAGGAGAGACCATGGCCTTGCAGCAGCTTGATTTTGACCCGACTTGGGACATTTCTAGGAAGGGGGCAATGGGCCAAAATTCCCCACTTTAACCCAGTAGAATAACAATATGGTTTTGGTACTGTGGCTGAGCTGTAACACATTGTCAGGGCCTGTCCATTGAACACTTCCTGATTCTCCCTGGAGTGTGTCAGTCAGTCTGTTCTGTGGCTGAGCTGCAACGCCCAGTCAGTGTCAGGCGAGCTGGGTGAGGGGATCACTGATGGTTCTTTTCCCTTTCCTTTGGCAGTGAACTCTTATGGTCAGCCACAGCCTCCCCATCTCTTCTCCGGGCCATCTCCTATGTACCAGATTTCCACCCAGGAAAATCCAGGGTATAATCGCCCAGGTAAGTGGTGAAATGATGACGTGTAATACGACTCCCACCCCAGCTGTCTCAGCCGTCCAGCAGCACATTCTAGCAGGGCCTTTCCCCTCTCTGTCAGAGAGCTGGAGTAGGGCTGAGGGAACCTAGACTGCAGGAGGTCCCACAGCGGGACACTGCCACGGCACTGGTGAGAGCAAGCTAAGTTGCCCGACTCCTCTCACCCCCCCATCTCGTTGCCCTGTCACACCACTTTCCCATAGCTGGGTGCTCACTGGGCACTGCTGTGAGGGAGCTCGTGTTGCCAGACTCCTTAGGCCTTAGTTAGATGCTGACTGAACACTGTTGAGGGGAGCTCATGGGGAAGCTCTGATTGCTGCAGTTACCCTTAGATCACCTGAGCCCCTGCTCCCAATCTGGACACTGCCTTGGGGTGGAAATGTGTGCTGCCTGGGGAGGAATGTGTCCTGGCAGGTCAATGCTGTGGGGAAGTTCACGCCACCTGAGTCTTTCCCCTTTTACTGTTCCCAAGAACCCACTAGGACAGAGCTTGACTTCTCCTCTAACCATCTCTTTCCCTTTTTCTCCCTCTTCCCCCTCCACTCAGCTCACCATCTGGTCCCCCGACCTCCAGTCCCTCCTCCAGGCGCCAATGAGGAAATCCCCGACGATTTCGACTGGGACTTGATCACCTAGCGCGTTACAGACTTGAGAGCCCGTCCCTTGTGAGGGACCTGGGAGGGAAGGGGGGCATGGGGTTAAAGGTCGCAGGTCCAACTGCCCTGGCCTCTCTGCCTTGCCTGTATATAGATATATATTCTCTCTCTGCGCCAGAGAAGCCACCGCAAGATGCTGCCGAAGATAATCCTTCCTTGCGTCCTGTTTTACCTTCTTTTTTTCTTTTCTTCATTATTATTATTATTATCAGTAATCGAGCACGGCTCTCCCCCACTGGCCTCGGACACATCAGATCTGCTCCCCCACATTGCGTGGTGCCCTCCGTGGGGCAGAGGGTGGAGAGATGGCTCCCTGATGCCATGACAAGACCTCGGAAGGCCAAAACCTCAAGAGCATCTTTCTCTGCCTCCCTCATTTTGTGTTTAACAATCCCTTTTTGCCGGTGAATCTGTTGTATTGGCTACCGGAGTGAGAGAGCCTAGTGGACCCTGGGAGCCTGTAATTATGTTGTTTGGTAAATGATGTAAAGGTCAGGGGCTCAAAGGGACACTGGAGGGGTGATTTTAGCTCCGTGATCATTCTCACACCAGCAAGGGACGGCAAGAGAAGGAGGGAAGGCCCTGAATATAAAGAAAGCAGAATCTCTATGGGGGTGAGGTACAGCTGGGATTTGGGCCGAGCTGGGAGAGGAAGGCGCTGAGTGCAGAAAAAGGAGAATTTCTAGCACAGATGCATTTGGGATTCAGAGACCACTGCCATTTGTAAGGAGATCAGCGGGAACCCTGACCTGTTTTCTATGCTGACTTTTGCAGTCTCTGGGAATGTGAAGCCCACCTGTCAAGCAGGGGAAGCTCAGCAGGTGTATTTTGCACCAGCAGTGGGGGGATTGGGAACAGCACATCAAATAGAATTCCCCAAAGGCTTTTAACGTCATCTTCCTCCCTCCCCTCCACCATCACCTTCCGTAAAAATACATAGTGAGGCTTTTATTTGCATATCCAAAGAAGACGCATGCAAATTAGGAATCACTCCCTCTACCCCTCAGTTCTTGTTCTGTTAGTTATTCCCCCCCTTTAATTTCTTTGGAGACTGTCCTTGCCTGTGGTGTAAGGATGCAAGCAAAGGGAGTCTTGTCTGCATAGTTATAAATACACGGTGGTTCCCATTTTGGGAGCGAACCAAGGATAGAAAGAAGAAGCTGCTGCTCAGAGTTGAGGAAGATTTGGGGACTTGTGGGTTAGAGATTGGAGTGTGTACCTCTCCCCCCCCACCCTGCCCCTCATGTTGAAGAGGTGTGAGGCTTCACAGTTGTTATGTTTCAGAAGCACAGATGACAGGACAGGAGGTGTGGGGCAGATATTTAAACTGCACAGCCAAAGGGAGGAATGGGGAGGATGGGTCAGACCCCTCATAGATCAGCTGGAGACAGAGCGGGTGAAGAGTTAGCACATCCCAAAATCCAGACTCTGTGTGAGCACTTGCAAAGCAGGAAGGGGAAGCCGTGTTGAAGCAGGAATGAGTGTTTAGCTGCCCTCCCCCCAGCTGTGTCCCTTGGCTGTCCCCCTGTTTCTAGCGTGGCTCGGGGTTCTGTCAAACCTCTTGTTTCCTCTTTCTATTTTGTAACTTCCTAACCCCTGTTTATCGGTGAGGGGAACCAAGTTGGAAGCAAACCATCATGGGGACTCAACATGCCAAGGGTGGGGGAGATAATTTAGCATTGCTTTATAATTTGCTGTTGAGATAAACCAATTGGATCTTTGTCGGGAAGATGGACAGTCTCGTTGGATTTGAGGGGTGGGGTGGGGGGTACTGTTTTTGTTGTTGTTTTTTTTTTAAGTGGGCGTGGTCATCATTGAGCATTCCCAAGAGGAGTGGGGAATCCCAGAGTCAACTTCAGCATGGAGTTAGCCAGCGGTTCTCTCTGCTGCCCAGGATAGGAATGATATGACCAGAAACCTGTGTTCGGTTGGGTTTCTGTGGCACAGAGCAGCAGAGATGACTTCACTCCGGGCGCCACTTAGTGCTTTGCAGGGGATGTTCCCAAGAGCCGGGCCCATGGAAGTTTTTCAGAAGGCCATTTGGCCTTTCAGAGAACCTTGAAAACAAACCAAGATGGCTCCTTTGCGTAGTCAAGTGCTCCTCACTTGCATATTCATTTGCCTTGTTCGCATATTCAGTTGCGCCTCATTTGCATATGTAAATATATGCCGGTCAGTGTGCAAATTAGCCTTGCCCCACCCCTGAAATATCGTGCATCATTTGTGGGCAAGATGGCATCGATTTGGACATGTGGAGTCAAAGGGCTTCGCACTGGAACTGCACTGCAAGCTGGTGACATAGCTTGTCAGGAGTGAAGGGATGCAGTCAACGGAGATCAGCCTGCAAGTGAGAGGAGTCCCTTGCACACCCTTGCACTTTGGTGTGGCCCATGATGCTTTGTGTCAAGGAGAGAGGAGAAGGGGTGTGGCCTCACGAGTTTATTTTTGTGCATGCTTTCTTAATAAAAACAAAAAGTGAATGTTTATGGTTTAACCCTTTTGGTGCTGGTGTTGAATTATTTGTCAGTGGCGGCTGGTCGGGTGAAACACAAGATTTATCAACTTTATTGTTAGGGTTTGGCTCCTACTTGCATAGCCTGGAGAGAGAGGAAGAGCTATTGTGCTGCCTGCACCAAAGTCAGATATGAAATCAAGACTCTCTTTACACTTCATGTAGATCAGTCAGTCTCAGCCTGTTCATTCTGTCCATTGCATGATGCGCAGTGGAAAGGCAGCATGGAACTACCCCAAATGTAATGGGAAATGTTTGTATTTTTAATTATATGCTTATCACTGCAGCGCATAACTTTGCATTTATTAATATTGAATTTCATCTGCCATTTCGTTGCCCAGTCACCCAGTTTGTAACTCTTTGCATTCAGCTTTGGAATTAACTATCTTCAGTGATTTTTGTATCTCCTGCAAACCTTGCCATCTCACTGTTTACTCCTTTTTCCAGATCATTTATGAATATATTGAATAGCACTGGTCCCACCAGAGATGCTGGGGGGACCCCACGATTTACCTGTCTCCACTGTGAAAACTGATCATTTATTCCCTACACTGTTTCCTGTCTTTTAACCAGTTACTGCTCCATGAGAGGACCTTCCCTTATATCCCATGACTACTTACTTTGCTTAAGAGACTTTGGTGTGGGACTTTATCAAAGGCTTTCTGCAAGTCCAAGTAAACTGTAGCCACTGGATCACCCATGTCCATGTGCTTGTTGACGCCTTCAAGAATTCTAGTAGATTGGTGAGGCATGATTTCTCTTTCCAAACACCATGCTGGCTCTTCCTCAACATATGTTCATCTGTGTGTTTGATAATTCTGTTCTTTAATTGCCTGGTACTGAAATTAGGCTTACCAGCCGGTAATGTCCAGAATCACCTTTTAAACCCTTTTTAAAAATTGGCATCACATTAGCTTTCATCCAGTCATCTGGTACAGAGGCTGATTTAAGCAATAGGTTACATATCACAGTTAGTAGTTAAACTGTGGTGCCCAAAACTGAACACAATACTCCACCTGAGACCTTACTGGGGCGGAGTAGAATGGGACAGTTTCCTCCTGTGTCTAAAATATAACACTCGTTTTAATACATGCTAGAATTCTAGCCTTCACATTGTTGGCTCATATTGAATTTTTGATCCACTATAACCCCAGATCCTTTTCTACAGTACTAACATGTAACCAGTTATTCCCATTTTTGTAGGCGTGCATCTGATTTTTCTTTCTTAAATGAAGTACTTTGCATTTGACTTACTGAATTTTACTCTGTTGAATTCAGACCAGTTCTACAATTTGTTACGGTCATTTTGGATTCTAATCCTGTCCTCCAAAGTCTTTCAGAGTAGCAGCTGTGTTAGTCTGTATTCGCAAAAAGAAAAGGAGTACTTGTGGCACCTTAGAGACTAACAAATTTATTAGAGCATAAGCTTTCGTGAGCTACAGCTCACTTCATCGGATGCATTTGGTGCATCTACTACAGGACAGGCCCAACAAAGAAAACAACAGAACGCCACTAGCTATCACCTTCAGCCCCCAACTAAAACCTCTCCAACACATCATCAAGGATCTACAACCTATCCTGAAGGACGACCCATCACTCTCACAGATCTTGGGAGACAGGCCAGTCCTTGCTTACAGACAGCCCCCCAACCTGAAGCAAATACTCACCAGCAACCACACAACAGAACCACTAACCCAGGAACCTATCCTTGCAACAAAGCCCGTTGCCAACTCTGTCCACATATCTATTCAGGGGATACCATCATAGGGCCTAATCACATCAGCCACACTATCAGAGGCTCGTTCACCTGCGCATCTACCAATGTGATATATGCCATCATGTGCCAGCAATGCCCCTCTGTCATGTACATTGGCCAAACTGGACAGTCTCTACATAAAAGAATGAATGGACACAAATCAGACGTCAAGAATTATAACATTCAAAAACCAGTAGGAGAACACTTCAATCTCTCTGGTCACTCGATTACAGACCTAAGAGTGGCTATCCTTCAACAAAAAAGCTTCAAAAACAGACTCCAACGAGAGACTGCTGAATTGGAATTAATTTGCAAACTGGATACAATTAACTTAGGCTTGAATAGAGACTGGTAATGGATGAGTCATTACACAAAGTAAAACTATTTCCCCATGGTATTTCTCCACCCCACCCCCCACTGTTCCTCTGATATTCTTGTTAACTGCTGGAATTAGCCTACCTTGCTTGTCACCATGAAAGGTTTTCCTCCTTTCCCCCACCTGCTGCTGGTGATGGCTTATCTTAAGTGATCGCTCTCCTTACAGTGTGTATGATTAACCCATTGTTTCATGTTCTTTGTGTGTGTATATAAATCTCTCCTCTGTTTTTTCCACCAAATGCATCCGATGAAGGGAGCTGTAGCTCACGAAAGCTTATGCTCTAATAAATTTGTTAGTCTCTAAGGTGCCATAAGTACTCCTTTCGTTTTTCCAAAGTCTTTGCAACCCTCCCAGCTTGATATCATCTGCAAAATTCATAAGCACACTCTCCACTCTATTATCCCAGCCATTAATGAAAATATTGAATAGCACCGGACCCAGGACTGACCCCAGTGTGTACCCATGAGATATTCTCCATCCTCTACCCCATTTTCACAGCAAACCATTGATTACTCCTTGAATGAGTACAGTCTTTCAACCACTTGTGCAGCCATCTTATTGTAACTTAATCTAGACCATATTTCCCTAGTTTGCTTATAAGTATAAGTCATGTGGGACTGTGTCAAAACCTTACTAAAATCAAGATACATTACGTCTACTGCTATCCCTCCCTTTCCCCCCCATTCATTAAGCTAGTAACAGTGTCAACAAAGGAAATTAGGTTGGTTTGGCCTGATTTGTTCTTGACTAATCCATGTTGGCTATTACTTACCACCCTATTATCCATTACGTGCTCACAAATTTATTTTTTAATAATCTGTTCCAATATCTTTCCAGATATTGAAGTTAGGCTAACTGGTCTATAATCTCCTGAGTCCTTTTTGTTCTCCCATTTAAATATAAGTACTATGTTTGCCCTTCTCCAGCTCTCTGGGACCTCAACTGCCCTCCATGAGTTCTCAAAGATAATTGCTAGCCGTTCAAAGATTGCTTCAACTAGTTCCTTAAATATCCTAACTTGAATTTTGTGAGGCCCTTCTGACTTGAATACAGCTAACTTACCTAAATAATCTTTAATGTGTTCTTTCCCTATTCTGGCTTGTGTTCCTTGCCCCTTCTTAAATATTGGCTTACAATTAACCTCATTAGTGAAGACTGAAGTAAAATAGGCAGTGAACACCTCTGCCTTTTTGATGTCTCAGTTATTAGCTCTCCTTCTCCACTAAGTAGTGGACTTACACTTTCCTTCACCTTTCCCTTGCTCCTAATACATTTGTAGTACCTGTTCTTATTGCCTTTTATGTTCCTTGCTGGGTGTAATTAATTTTGTGCCTTAGCTTTTTTGATTTGGTTCCTACATGCTTGTGCTATTCTTTTGCATTCATCCATAGCAATTTATCCATGTTTCCACTTTTTTGGTTCTCAGGTCATTAAAGAGCTCCTGATGAAGCTATATTGGCCTCTTACTATTCTTCCTATATTTCCTTCCATCAGGATAATTTGCAGTTGTACCTTTAATATTGTCTCTCTAAGAAATTGCCAACTCTGCTGCATTCCTTTTTCCCTTAGATTTTTTTCCCAGAGGACCCTACCTACCAGTTCTCTGAGTTAGTTAAAGGCTGCTTTTTGGAAGTCCATTGCTTCCTCCTTCATTTCCTTCGAATCAGGAAATCTCAAATATCATGATCACTTTCACCCAGTTTGCCTTCTACCTTCAGACTGCAACAATTTCCTCCCTGTTCGTCAGAATGAAGGCTAAAATAGCTGCCCCATTTGTTACTTGTTCCGCCTTCGGAAAGAAAAAATATGTCCCAGTACATTCCAAGACTTACGGGAATTTTGTGGTTTGCTGGGTCACTTTCCCAACAAATATCTGGATAGTTAAAATCCCCCTTTGCTACCAAGTCTCATGTTTTGGATATTTCTGTTAGTGGTTCTAAAAATGCCTAATCCATCACACTTCCTGCTTTGTGGTGTATAGTAGACCCCTACCATGATGTCACCACTGTTTGGTGCAGCATTTATCTTCACTCAAAGACTTGGGAGTCAGGTAGTGTCCCTGTGTATAGACAGTGCTCCCTTGCTTTAAAACTTTTCCATATGCATCTTTTACTTTGCACATCTGAGCATTGGAGAAGTTTATATCTGATCAGAACTGTGACTTTGGTCTATCTCTAAGATTTTGCACTGAAGGAAACAACAGGCTCTTTGTGTGCATGACTATTTCTAGCACTGTGTGTATTTGTATGGCCACTTCCTTCCATATCTCTGTCCTTTCTCGTGTCTAATAGAAGCATACAGTTGAAAGTCAGGCACACCACTTTCACAGCCATCTCCCTTCTGAAATTTTACAGAAGGGGTGACTCAGCTCCAGCCTGCTCAGGGTTACCTACTAGAAGGCAACCTCTGCTCTGATTGCTTAGGTATCCAGCAGCTTTAGATGCAGTAGGGACATCTCCATGATTAGTGGGACCTACCTTAATTGCCTCATCACTGTATCTCAGGCTGTAATATCATGGGGACCTTCTAAAGCCATAAAGGAGGGTCCTATTACTAATGAACCCATGTCACCAGCATGAGGTTTGCTTTTCTGAAAATTGCCCCTTATGCCCCAGTTACTGATTTTGTGCAGTGATGTATTAGCTGAGATGTAGAAACTCTCCTTGAGCTGGCATGGAAAATAAGAGAAGTGGCCCTTTGGAGACAGGAATGGTAAGAAGAATAGTAGGAGGACAGGAGGAAAGCCATGACTAACTGAAAGACCCTAAGAATATTGGCATGAAAGGCAGTTTCCATTGCTGATGAGCAGGTAGGGGATGTCTGCTACAATGCACTGTTGTGAGGAAAACTAGCATTCCCAGAGTGCACTCCTGCTGGGCACTGCTGTGAAAAAGTTCAGGGTCCCAGCTGAAGAAGAGTTAAGGGTGGGGAAAGGTATGATGACAAGTTCCAAGGGGAAATGTCAAAGTATCTTCTCCCTGTAATTTACTAGGCACAGATGATGCGATACATGCTTAATAAATGTGATACATAGATATTCTGCAACCACATTCTTATTTAGTAATGTCAAGGAGTAACTACATAATTCCACCATACATCTTCTCACAAGTGCACTTCTCTCTCTCAGATAGGGGGCGCTCTGCCTTCCTTGTGTGTCCCATCGGAAGATTCAGTTCAGAATAGGCCAATCTCCCCTCTCTTTAGGAGGCTATTAAAGGGGAGGTTGGCCTGTTCTGAACTGCCCCAGTCCCCATGGGCATCCCGTACAGATTATTGTCTAACTCATTGTTCTGGCTCTGCTGTCCTCAAGCAAAAAGTCACAGCCATGGAAGGTGCAAATGTCTTCCTCCTGCCCTGGCAGTGCTGTCTGGAATCCCCATTTTAGAGGGTGTTGCTGCTGATATCCCTGTCTGCTGAAGCCTTGGTCCTGTCCCGTGAGTAGGAAGTGGAACATGTAACTTCCTCACTGAACGCGACCTCCAAGATGCCTTGCACTGATTGGCGTGCCTTCCGCCTGAAGTCCCGCCCCACAAATACGTAGAGCAAAGGGTTGATGCAGCTGTTGGCATAGGCTAGTGCTGTAGAGAGGTGGTCCCACAGTGCCACTGTCTCCCTAAATCTGGTGCCTGGCATAGCTAGGAGAGACAGTGCCTCAACTGCATGAAATGGAGCCCAACAGACAAAGAATGCAACTACCACAACCAGGATCACTCGCAGGGTCTTACCACGGGGTTTGGTAAATCGGGCTCCATGCATCTTGACGGCAATAAGGATGTAGCAAGCTGCAATTATGCTAAAGGGAAGGAGGAAGCCAAAAACCATCCTGGTAATACTGATCGTCAGTAGGGCGGTTGGCCGACTGCTGTTGGAGAAGTAATCATTCAAGTTCCAAAGTAAGTTAGTATCATTGTAAAGGCTGCCAGGAATATCAGCACTGGAGAAACCAACAGGATAGTCATCTAGGGATATGCCAGAGCTCAACCCTGAATCATTCCTGTAATCCATATAATCTCCATAATCCCTATCATTTCCAAATTGATAATGACACAGAGTTTTGCCGAATTCATCTGAGAAGGTCTCACGGTAGAGGAAGGCAGGACAGCACATAACAAAGGCCAGGAGCCAGATACAACCGCACATCACTGATGCAAGTCTCACAGTACGGTGGTTCTGACACCAAACTGGCTTCATTACCATCAAGCACCGGTCAATGCTGATGGCAGTGAGGAGAAAGACACTGGCAAACATGTTGAGGATGATGGCTGATGGGATAACCTTGCAGAGGAAGTGGCCATATGGCCAGTACTCATGGAGGATCAGGTGAATGATGGAGAATGGCAGAGACATGCAGCAGAGGAAGTCAGCCATGGCAAGGTGCAGGAACCACACAGTGTTCACGGTCCGCTTCATTTTCAGGCCAGCCACCCAGATCACCAAGCCATTGCCCAGGAGACCCAGGATAAAGGTGACAATGAAGATAATTAAGGAACCAATGATTTCTGGCGCGTACTGTAGTGTGGCACCATCATCTGGCTTGTATGTGCTGTTACTCCTCAGGAGCAGAGACATAGTCTTTAGATACTGGCGGCAAAAAAAGAGAAGATCATTTGTTATACCATTAACACACCCCATTGCCAGCTGTATGTGCCCAAACCCAAAATTATGCTTTCTGTACGTATCAAAACATCCTTGTGTAGGTTGTCAGGAGTAGGGCCATAAATATGACAGCACAAGTCCCCCCTACTACCTGAGCAGGAAGACCTGGCTGTACTAGTGCCAAGGATGTAGCAAAATCATACATCTATATGTGGTCTAGCCATGAGAAGTGGTCATAGTGCCACAGTGTAAATGTTGGTGTACTCAGATTCTCCTATGTCCAAAATAGCCTTTAATGCCAGCACTATCCTTAGTAGAGATTATCCTTTATTTACACTCCCAGTCACCCTAATTCCAGCTGTCCCTCCTCATCTCCTTTTAACTCTCTATAAAATATAAACAATTCTCTCCTTTACTGCAAAAACTCAGTCTTAGTTCCTCTTTCCTTTAAAATAGAAGTGGTTCCCTCTCTCTTGGGTGGTGAGGTTTATGCCTTGGAAGCAATTTTTGTATTCCCATGAGACTCTGATTTGCAACTGTTTCCATGATGTTACAACTAGAACAGTGGAGTCAGCGATTCCATACAGAAGGGTACATTTGAAGCAAAAGTCTTGTGTAAACCTTCCTTCTCCCCTGCTTTCCTAGCCAATGCAGCTTAATCCTGAGCATCCCCCAACCCCCACTATTCCAAGGAAGGAGAGAGACAGGATGAAGAGTAAGAAAAGGATGGATAGAAAAAGAGAGGTAAATAAAGAGGGATATTGAGAGAAGGAGAGAAATTGGAATATGGAGTAATAACAGTACTTAGTACTTCCTGTCTATAGATCTCAAAGACTTCTACATAAGTCAAAAAGTGTCATTAGATAGTACTTAGTCCTGCCATGAGTGCAGGGGACTGGACTAGATGACCTCTCGAGGTCCCTTCCAGTCCTGTGATTCTATGATTCTCTCTAGATGAAGAAAGAGGCACAGAGATACTAAAGGTTTCAGAGTAGCAGCCGTGTTAGTCTGTATTCGCAAAAAGAAAAGGAGTACTTGTGGCACCTTAGAGACTAACAAATTCATTAGAGCATAAGCTTTCGTGAGCTACAGCTCACTTCATCGGATGCATCCGATGAAGTGAGCTGTAGCTCACGAAAGCTTATGCTCTAATAAATTTGTTAGTCTCTAAGGTGCCACAAGTACTCCTTTTCTTTTTGAGAAATACTAAAATACAGTTTTACTCTGAAAAGCGGCAATGTAAAAACAACACTTCTCCCTCAACCCTTGGATGTTTTCAGAGCCAGATTTACTCACTTGAATGACTAAAACAGTTTTGACTGCTTTTTACTCATGTTCCCCGAGCTGAGCCAAGATAGCTCAGTGAGAGGGAGCTTGATTCTATTTCTTCCTGTGCATTAACAGAATAGTTTACAAGTTCTAGGCAGTTAGACTGATGCCAAACCCATAAAGAGCATCAGGTTGCAGAAGCATCACTGAGGGCATGATCGGAAGAGAGTGAAGTTACTCAGGGGGTACCAAGGGTCTAATTCAACATGCAACATTTTTATTATTACTGGTGAAGCAAGAGAAGGAGAGAACCCAGCGTGATTCTGTTGTTATTATTGTCATCATATATATTTCTGTTACATTAGCAACTAGGCTCCAATCAGGTACTGAACACACATAATAAAAATCAAACAGGCTCTTCCCCAAAGGCTTGCAGTCTGTAACATACGCTGAGACAAAAGATGGATGAAACACAAAGGAGGGGAGGACAAGGGAAACAATAATGGTTAACATAATAAGCAGCAGTCTTACCACATCAACTGCCTACCCGTTGTCAAGAGATCTGTACGCATCACAACAGAGGTGAGTTTTAAGAAGGGACACTATGAATTGTGATGGGGGAGCTGCTCCCAAGATAAGGGGCAGCATAGCTGAAAGCATGAAGGGGCTTGAGGAAAATAGCCAATAAAGGCTTGGTAAGGGAGGGCTAAGCTGCCTTCAAAGTAAAGACTAGTAGTTTGTATTTGATACAGTGAAGAAGAGAGAGCCAGTGGAGGGAAACAAAGGGCTGGTGGGTGTGGGGGTGACGTGGTCAGAGAGACTACTCAGAAAGAGTAGCATTTTGAATTGATTTGAGGTGTGCATTCCAAGATCCCAGAAGAAGGCAAGGTCTACCCTACAGACCTATATCAGTATAACTGCATCACAATGGGCTGTGAAAAATCCACAGGCCTGAGCGACAGAGTTACAACCAACACGCCTGCTGTCTCACGGGGAGATGGATTAACTATGCAGGTGGGAGAAGCTCTCCCATTGGCATAGGAGCATCCTCAATGAGCACTACAGTGGTGCAGCTGAACCGGTGCTGCTGTGTCCCTGTAGCACTGTACGTGAAGACAAACCCCAGGTTGGTTGGGCTGGGAGTTAGAAAAAAAGGACATTGTTTTACTTGTCAAAACAGTGCGTTTGATACATACGTACATAAATCCTTGAGAGAGACAGTCAATGTGGGACTCACAATGCCGCTTTTCAGAGCAGAAATGCACTTTAAATGACATCCCCAGGGTCCCTTATGGAGTCAGTGACACAGATGCAACAGAACCCCAGTCTCACTATTCTTCATCAAGTTGTAATAAATCCCATTTGTGCAGGAAGAAAGCAAAGTTACTGTATAAACCACACACTCCTTGGAGGGCTGAGGCTAAAAGTCTGCTCCTTCAACTCCAAATCACAGACCATTATTATTAAAGATTACCCCTGTCCTGCTTATTGTACTAGCAGGTCCCTTATCCTTCCTGCGGGGGGGGGTGCTGCTATGGAGTAACCTCCTTCGCTGTTACACACAGAGCCAAGACAGAACGCTTGGCCACTGGACCAAGCTGCCTCTCACAATCTACACGGGATAGTCAAAAGAAGATGCTTTATACACACTGAAATCAATCCTGCTCCAAGACAGGGAGCTGGATGAATCCATCTAGAGGGTCCTGTCACACTCTCCCACCCAAGGTTTTCTAGATCCCTAAAAGAGAGAGGCATAGGGAGAGAGCGACGCTTTAAGAAGGCATGGAGGAAGTAACAAATGACTACAAAGATAGGGAAAGAGAGAGAGAGAGACACTTTAAGAGTGACAGATGGAGGGAAAGAGCAACACGGAGAAATTGCAAAACAGAAAGACAGAATGCTGTCTGTCTTCTGTACATACCCCAGTACAGCAGATTCCTCAATGGACTGGGGAGCAAGAACCACTCTGATTGTAGGTCTTGTCTTAAGCACTGGCTCCGGAGTCATCAGAGAAAAACTTATATGGTCAGTTTAGGAACTGACTTTTTTTTGAGACCATTATTTGAAGATTTTTCGCACCCAAGCGGAAGGACAAGAATGAGTCACTTCTGTAATCAGATAACATGAGCTGCAAAACATCTGGCCTAATGCTGCTGAGATAAAGCAATAGTGGCATGTGGACAAATATGGTGCTTACAGCAAGAAGGAATGGAAAAGTAAGCAGATCTAGAAGTTATTAGGGAACATAGATATGCCTACTGGAAATCAGTTTTTATAAGAAAATTTGACTAACCACATGAGATCAAAGCAGTAGATTTTATCTCTTGCCTCTTGCCATGATAACACAGATCATTGCTCCATCTAGTTCAGTATCCCATAGCCTGGGGGACCACATCATATTATTGGTCTATTTTGTCTGGTATCCCACTTCCTGTTGTAGCAGATCAGAAGTATCCTGCATATTGGAGTCATCTAATCTTATATCCCAACTCCTGTTAACCTAATCTAATCTGGAATGCCATGTCCAACAGAGGCCAGTGCCAGATGCCTCAAAAAGAAGACACAAAACCCTATAATATACCTCACTGCAAGGAAATTTCTTCCCAACCACCAGCTGATGATAAGATTTCACTCTGAAGCATGAGGAGTGATAGCCTTAGCCATTTTTATTGTAGGTTGCATCACTGAAGATAGTACAGCTTTCTGATCCATGTAGGTGTTAAATCTTGTTACTTTTACTCTGCATTTTACCTCAATAATATCATGCAGTGAGAAGTTACATAGATTAATTGGCCAAGCACAGTGGGGCCTTACATTCAACTCAACAGTATTTCTGTTTGTCTGTGCAAAACCTTGAACTCACTTCAGTGCCATTTCTGTCTGTCTGTAACTTGATGGCATATGAGGTTCTAATGACAATAGCCAGGGCATGAAAAATACCTTTGGTACCTTCCAGTGACTTTCACTCAAGCCAGACCACATTCTTGATTTGCAACCAAGGAGAAGTGAAGCACATATCTTGGGAAAAATGAGGAGGTCTCCCCATATCACCACACTGCACCCTCATTTCCCCCTTTGTGGATATAAATGTGTTGTTTCCTAACACCTCCCTCCCCATCACCATAAATAAATTACATAAAAGAGGAAAGAAAAATATAATGAGTTTTACAAAGCTCTGTACCCTTTCCCAGGCAGAAGTGGAAGGAAATGAATTTGCATCTCTTTTTACTGATGTTGTTTTCTGTTCTGAAATAAGCAGTAGAAATCAAATGAGGCAGACAACCTGACTAGTTCAGTTGGTAGAGCATGAGACTCTTAATTTCAGGGTTGTGGGTTCAAGCCCCACACTGGGCACTTGAGCCTGATGCCTTAAATGTAATTTTGGGGGGAGGGATAGCTCAGTGGTTTGAACATTAGCCTCCTAAACCCAGGGTTGTGAGCTCAATCCTTGAGGGAGCCATTTAGGAATCTGAGGCAAAAATTGGGGATTGGACCTACTTTGAGCAGGCGTTGGACTAGATGACCTCCTGAGGTCACTTCCAACCCTGGTATTCTATGATATAAACATTTTATTTCCTTATATGTGAGGGGGCCAGTAGTAAAGAACCAGAGGGTTTGCAGGGCAGGATTGAGGGGCATTGGCAGAGTTGGGTGGAGGGAGTCCAGAACTGCTGTTAGAGAGCTGGAGTAGGGCTGAGGGAGCCTAGACTGCAGGAGGTCCCACAGCGGGACACTGCCACGGCACTGGTGAGAGCAAACTCAGTTGCCCGACTCCTCTCACCCCCCCATCTCATTGCCCCATCACACCACTTTCCCATAGCTGGGTGCTCACTGGGCACTGCTGTGAGGGAGCTCATGTTGCCAGACTCCTTAGGCCTTAGTTAGATGCTGACTGAACACTGTTGAGGAGAGCTCATGGGGAAGCTCCAATTGCTACAGTTACCCTTAGATCACCTGAGCCCCTGCTCCCAATCTGGACACTGATAGGACAGTGCCTTGGAGTGGAAACGTGTGCTGTCTGGGGGGGAATGTGTCCTTGAAGGTCACTGCTGTGGGGAAGTTCACGCCACCTGAGTCCTTCCCCTTTTATTGTTCCCAAGAACCCACTAGGACAGAGCTTGACTTCTCCTCTAACCATCTCTTTCCCTTTTTCTCCCTCTTCCCCCTCCACTCAGTTCACCATCTGGTCCCCCGACTTCCAGTCCCTCCTCCAGGCACCAATGAGGAAATCCCCGATGATTTTGACTGGGACTTGATCACCTAGCGTGTTACAGACTTGAGAGCCCGTCCCTTATGAGGGACCTGGGAGGGAAGGGGAGTATGGGGTGAAAGGTCGCAGGTCCAGCTGCCCTGGCCTCTCTGCCTTGCCTGTATATAGATATATATTCTCTCTCTGCGCCAGAGAAGCCACTGCAAGATGCTGCCGAAGATAATCCTTTCTTGCGTCCTGTTTTACCTTCTTTTTTTCTTTTCTTCATTGTTATCATTATTGTCAGTAATCGAGCACGGCTCGCCCCCATTGGCCTCGGACACATCAGCTTCCCCACATTGCGTGGTGCCCTGCATGGGGCGGAGGGTGGAGAGATGGCTCCCTGGCACCATGACAAGACCTCGAAAGGCCAAAAACTCAAGAGCATCTCTCTCTGCCTCCCTCATTTTGTGTTTAACAATCCCTTTTTGCCGGTGAATCTGTTGTATTGGCTACCGGAGTGAGAGAGCCTAGTGGACCTGGGAGCCTGTAATTATGTTGTTTGGTAAATGTTGTAAAGGTCAGGGGCTCAAAGGGACACTGGAGGGGTGATTTTAGCTCCGTGATCATTCTCACACCAGCAAGGGACGGCAAGAGAAGGAGGGAAGGCCCTGAATATAAAGAAAGCAGAATCTCTATGGGGGTGAGATACAGCTGGGATTTGGGCCGAGCTGGGAGAGGAAGGCGCTGAGTGCAGAAAAAGGAGAATTTCTAGCACAGATGCATTTGGGATTCAGAGACCACTGCCATTTGTAAGGAGATCAGCGGGAACCCTGACCTGTTTTCTATGCTGACTTTTGCAGTCTCTGGGAATGTGAAGCCCACCTGTCAAGCAGGGGAAGCTCAGCAGGTGTATTTTGCACCAGCAGTGGGGGGATTGCAAACAGCACATCATAGAATTCCCCAAAGGCTTTTAATGTCATCTTCCTCCCTCCCCCCCACCATCACCTTCCGTAAAAATACACAGTGAGGCTTTTATTTGCATATCCAAAGAAGACGCATGCAAATTAGGAATCACTCCCTCTACCCCTCAGTTCTTGTTCTGTTAGTTATTCCCCCCCTTTAATTTCTTTGGAGACTGTCCTTGCCTGTGGTGTAAGGATGCAATCAAATGGAGTCTTGTCTGCATAGTTATAAATACACAGTTGGTGGTTCCCATTTTGGGAGCGAACCAAGGAATAGAAAGAAGAAGCCGCTGCTCAGAGTTGAGGAAGATTTGGGGACTTGTGGGTTAGAGATTGGAGTGTGTCCCTCTCCCCCCCACCCCGCCCCCCCGGGTTGAAGATGTGTGAGGCTTCACAGTTGTTATGTTTCAGAAGCACAGATGACAGGACAGGAGGTGTGGGGCAGATATTTAAACTGCACAGCCAAAGGGAGGAATGGGGAGGATGGGTCAGACCCCTCATAAGTCAGCTGGAGACAGATCGGGTGAAGAGTTAGCACATCCCAAAATCCAGACTCTGTGTAAGCACTTGCAAAGCAGGAAGGGGAAGCCGTGTTGAAGCGGGAATGAGTTTATAGCGGCCCTCCCCACAGCTGTGTCCCCTGGCTGGGAGCTGCAAGCTGGTGACATAGCTTGTCAGGAGTGAAGGGATGCAGTCAATGGAGATCAGCCTGCAAGCGAGAGGAGTCTCTTGCACACCCTTGCACTTTGGTGTGGCCCATGATGCTTTGTGTCAAGGAGAGGGGAGTGTGGCCTCGTGAGTTCATTTTTGTCCATGCTTTCTTAATAAAAACAAAAAGTGAATGTTTATGGATTAACCCTTATGGTGCTGTTTATGGTTTAACTATTATTTTCCAGTGGTGGCTGGTTGGGTAAAACACAAGATTTATCAACTCGATTGTTAGGGTTTGGCTCCTACCTGCATAGCCTGGAGAGAGAGGAGGAGCTATTGTAGCTGCCTGCACCAAAGTCAGATATGAAATCAAAACTCTCTATAGGGCAGACAGCCCTAACAGCTAGTGAAAGAGCTGCACTGTTGAATCTTTACACTTTATATAGATCAGTCAGTCTCAGCCTGTTCATTCTGTCCATTGCATGATGCATAGCAGAAAGGCAGAATGGAACTACCCCAAATGTAATGGGAAATGTTTGTATTTTTAATTATCTGCCTGTCACTGCACTGCATATCTTTGCATTTATTAACATTGAATTTCATCTGCCATTTTATTGCCCAGTCACCCAGTTTCATGAGATCCCTTTGTAAGCCTTTGTAGTCAGCTTTGGAATTAACCATCTTCAGTGATTTTTGTATCACCTGCAAACCTTGCCATCTCACTGTTTACTCCTTTTTCCAGATCATTTATGTATATGTTGAACAGCACTGATCCCACCAGAGATGCTGGGGGGACCCCACGATTTACCTGTATCCACTGTGAAAATTAATAATTTATTCCCTACACTGTTTCCTGTCTTTTAACCAGTTACTGCTCCATGAGAGGACCTTCCCTTATATCCCATGACTACTTACTTTGCTTAAGAGACTTTGGTGTGGGACTTTATCAAAGGCTTTCTGAAAGTCCAAGTAAACCGTAGCTACTGGATCACTCATGTCCATGTGCTTGTTGACGCCTTCAAGAATTCTAGTAGATTGGTGAGGCATGATTTCTCTTTCCAAACACCATGTTGGCTCTTCCCCAACATATGTTCATCTGTATTTTTGATAATTCTGTTCTTTACTATAGTTTCAACCAGTTTGCCTGGTACTGAAGTTAGGCTTACTGGCCTGTAATGTCCAGGATCACCTCTTAAACCCTTTTTAAAAATTGGCATCACATTCGCTTTCCTCCAGTCATTTGGTACAGAGGCTGATTTAAGCAATAGGTTACATACCACAGTTAGTAGTTAAACTGTGGTGCCCAAAACTGAATACAGTACTCCTCCTGAGATCTTAGTAGGTGGAGTAGAATGGGACAGTTACCTCCTGTGTCTTAAATACAACACTCATGTTAATACATGCTAGAATATTAGCCTTCACATTGTTGGCTCGTATTCAATTTGTGATCCACTATAACCCCAGATCCTTTTCTACAGTACTACCATGTAGCCAGTTATTCCCATTTTTGTAGGCGTACATTTGATTTTTCTTTCTTAAATGAAGTACTTTGCATTTGACTTATTGAATTTCATTTTGTTGAATTCAGACCAATTCTACAATTTGTTACGGTCATTTTGGATTCTAATCCTGTCCTCTAACATCTTTGCATCAGCTCTCTGCTTGATGTTGTTACCCGGGGTTCTTTCAACCCAAAACTCTTGGTAACTTTTACACTAAGCGAGGTGGTGTCAGGAAATAAATCAGGGGAGACACGGCCGTCTGACTGATAGATGGCTGGCACAAACAGGACAACACAAGTGTGCTTTCACTTAAACCTACACTTTACACTTTACTAGCCTCTAGCACACACGTCTGCAACAGGTTTGTAAAACACCCTCAACCCTCAATAATTATCGAAGCTGAGTGTGGCTCTCAAGTGGCTCTCAATTGCAAGATGTATCCAGAGAGAGAGTCCAGAAGAGTCCAACTTCCTCAAAATATCTCAAACTTTTCCCCCTTATTTATATATTAGTAATAGAATGACATGTCCCTTAAAGAAAACTTGTTAAGTAAGCAGTTACAATGGTCAAGCAAGAGGTTCCTTCTGATTATTGATTAACCAGGTGTGGGTTTTTTCCAGAGCTTGCAGCCTTGAGGCCCCAATAGACATTCCTGGGGCACATCCTGCTCTTCTAAAATGCATCTATCGGCAACTTCAACACAATTCTTATCAGGAAGGACGCAGGGTCAAGCTCCCCTTTTTGTAACACCCCAAACCCCCTCCCCTCCTTCCTTGGTTAAGCTAAGCCTGCTGACTTGGCTGCTTTTAGCAATAAGCCATAGTGGTTTCAGGCACTTTACTGGTTTGCTGACATCTCCCCGTACAATGCCATCTTCAGAATTCATAAGCACACTCTCCACTCTATTATCCAAGTCATTAATGAAAATATTGAATAGCACTGGTCCCAGGACTGACCCCAGTGGGTATCCACTACATATCCCCTCCCCCCATTTTGACAGCAAACCGTTGATAACTCCTTGAGTGAGTACAGTCTTTCAACCACTTGTGCAGCCATCTTATTGTAACTTAATCTAGACCATATTTCCCTGGTTTGCTTATGAGAATATCATGTGGGACTGTGTAAAAGCCTTACTAAAATCAAGATATATCACGTCTACTGCTATCCCTCCCTTGCCCTCCATTCGCTAGGCTAGTAACAATGTCAATGAAGGAAATTAGGTTAGTTTGGCATGATTTGTTCTTGACAAATCCATGTTGGCTGTTACTTACCATCATATTATCCATTATGTGCTCACAAATTTATTGTTTAATAATCTCTTCCAGTGTCTTTCCAGATATTGAAGTTAGGTTAACTGGTGTATAATCTCCTGAGTCCTTTTTGTTCCCCTTTTTAAATATAAGAACTATGTTTGCCCTTCTCCAGCTCTCTGGGACCTCACCTGCTCTCCATGAGTTCTCAAAGATAATTGCTAGCAGTTCAAAGATTGCTTCAACTAGTTCCTTAAATATCCTAACTTGAATTTTGTGAGGCCCTTCTGACTTGAATACAGCTAACTTACCTAAATAATCTTTATTGTGTTCTTTCCCTATTCTAACTTATGTTCCTTGCCCCTTGTTGTTAATATAAATTGTCTTAAATATTGGCTTACAATTAACCTCATTAGTGAAGACTGAAGTAAAATAGGCAGTGAACACCTCTGCCTTTTTGATGTCTCAGTTATTAGCTCTCCTTCTCCACTAAGTAATGGACTTACACTTTCCTTCACCTTTCCCTTGCTTCTAATACATTTGTAGTACCTGTTCTTATTGCCTTTTATGTTCCTTGCTGGGTGTAATTAATTTTGTGCCTTAGCTTTTTTGATTTGGTTCCTACATGCTTGTGCTATTCTTTTGCATTCATCCATAGCAATTTATCCATGTTTCCACTTTTTTGGTTCTCAGGTCATTAAAGAGCTCCTGATGAAGCTCTATTGGCCTCTTACTATTCTTCCTATATTTCCTTCCATCAGGATAATTTGCAGTTGTACCTTTAATATTGTCTCTCTAAGAAATTGCCAACTCTGCTGCATTCCTTTTTCCCTTAGATTTTCTTCCCAGAGGACCCTACCTACCAGTTCTCTGAGTTAGTTAAAGGCTGCTTTTTGGAAGTCCATTGCTTCACTCCTTCCTTTCCTTCGAATCAGGAAATCTCGAATATCATGATCACTTTCACCCAGTTGCCTTCTACCTTCAGACTGCAATAATTTCCTCCCTGTTCGTCAGAATGAAGGCTAAAATAGCTGCCCCATTTGTTACTTGTTCCGCCTTCGGAAAGAAAAAATATGTCCCAGTACATTCCAAGACTTACGGGAATTTTGTGGTTTGCTGGGTCACTTTCCCAACAAATATCTGGATAGTTAAAATCCCCCATTGCTACCAAGTCTCATGTTTTGGATATTTCTGTTAGTGGTTCTAAAAATGCCTCATCCATCACACTTCCTGCTTTGTGGTGTATAGTAGACCCCTACCATGATGTCACCACTGTTTGGTGCAGCATTTATCTTCACTCAAAGACTTGGGAGTCAGGTAGTGTCCCTGTGTATAGACAGTGCTCCCTTGCTTTAAAACTTTTCCATATGCATCTTTTACTTTGCACATCTGAGCATTGGAGAAGTTTATATCTGATCAGAACTGTGACTTTGGTCTATCTCTAAGATTTTGCACTGAAGGAAACAACAGGCTCTTTATGTGCATGACTATTTCTAGCACTGTGTGTATTTGTATGGCCACTTCCTTCCATATCTCTCAGTCCTTTCTCGTGTCTAATAGAAGCATACAGTTGAAAGTCAGGCACACCACTTTCACAGCCATCTCCCTTCTGAAATTTTACAGAAGGGGTGACTCAGCTCCAGCCTGCTCAGGGTTACCTACTAGAAGGCAACCTCTGCTCTGATTGCTTAGGTATCCAGCAGCTTTAGATGCAGTAGGGACATCTCCATGATTAGTGGGACCTACCTTAATTGCCTCATCACTGTATCTCAGGCTGTAATATCATGGGGACCTTCTAAAGCCATAAAGGAGGGTCCTATTACTAATGAACCCATGTCACCAGCATGAGGTTTGCTTTTCTGAAAATTGCCCCTTATGCCCCAGTTACTGATTTTGTGCAGTGATGTATTAGCTGAGATGTAGAAACTCTCCTTGAGCTGGCATGGAAAATAAGAGAAGTGGCCCTTTGGAGACAGGAATGGTAAGAAGAATAGTAGGAGGACAGGAGGAAAGCCATGACTAACTGAAAGACCCTAAGAATATTGGCATGAAAGGCAGTTTCCATTGCTGATGAGCAGGTAGGGGATGTCTGCTACAATGCACTGTTGTGAGGAAAACTAGCATTCCCAGAGTGCACTCCTGCTGCGCACTGCTGTGAAAAAGTTCAGGGTCCCAGCTGAAGAAGAGTTAAGGGTGGGGAAAGGTATGATGACAAATTCCAAGGGGAAATGTCAAAGTATCTTCTCCCTGTAATTTACTAGGCACAGATGATGTGATACATGCTTAATAAATGTGATACATAGATATTCTGCAACCACATTCTTATTTAGTAATGTCAAGGAGTAACTACATAATTCCACCATACATCTTCTCACAAGTGCACTTCTCTCTCTCAGATAGGGGGCGCTCTGCCTTCCTTGTGTGTCCCATCGGAAGATTCAGTTCAGAATAGGCCAATCTCCCCTCTCTTTAGGAGGCTATTAAAGGGGAGGTTGGCCTGTTCTGAACTGCCCCAGTCCCCATGGGCATCCCGTACAGATTATTGTCTAAATCATTGTTCTGGCTCTGCTGTCCTCAAGCAAAAAGTCACAGCCATGGAAGGTGCAAATGTCTTCCTCCTGCCCTGGCAGTGCTGTCTGGAATCCCCATTTTAGAGGGTGTTGCTGCTGATATCCCTGTCTGCTGAAGCCTTTTTCCTGTCCCGTGAGTAGGAAGTGGAACATGTAACTTCCTCACTGAACGCGACCTCCAAGATGCCCTGCACTGATTGGCGTGCCTTCCGCCTGAAGTCCCGCCCCACAAATACGTAGAGCAAAGGGTTGATGCAGCTGTTGGCATAGGCTAGTGCTGTAGAGAGGTGGTCCCACAGTGCCACTGTCTCCCTAAATCTGGTGCCTGGCATAGCTAGGAGAGACAGTGCCTCAACTGCATGAAATGGAGCCCAACAGACAAAGAATGCAACTACCACAACCAGGATCACTCGCAGGGTCTTACCACGGGGTTTGGTAAATCGGGCTCCATGCATCTTGACAGCAATAAGGATGTAGCAAGCTGCAATTATGCTAAAGGGAAGGAGGAAGCCAAAAACCATCCTGGTAATACTGATCGTCAGTAGGGCGGTTGGCCGACTGCTGTTGGAGAAGTAATCATTCAAGTTCCAAAGTAAGTTAGTATCATTGTAAAGGCTGCCAGGAATATCAGCACTGGAGAAACCAACAGGATAGTCATCTAGGGATATGCCAGAGCTCAACCCTGAATATTCCTGTAATCCATATAATCTCCATAATCCCTATCATTTCCAAATTGATAATGACACAGAGTTTTGCCGAATTCATCTGAGAAGGTCTCACGGTAGAGGAAGGCAGGACAGCACATAACAAAGGCCAGGAGCCAGATACAACCGCACATCACTGATGCAAGTCTCACAGTACGGTGGTTCTGACACCAAACTGGCTTCATTACCATCAAGCACCGGTCAATGCTGATGGCAGTGAGGAGAAAGACACTGGCAAACATGTTGAGGATGATGGCTGATGGGATAACCTTGCAGAGGAAGTGGCCATATGGCCAGTACTCATGGAGGATCAGGTGAATGATGGAGAATGGCAGAGACATGCAGCAGAGGAAGTCAGCCATGGCAAGGTGCAGGAACCACACAGTGTTCACGGTCCGCTTCATTTTCAGGCCAGCCACCCAGATCACCAAGCCATTGCCCAGGAGACCCAGGATAAAGGTGACAATGAAGATAATTAAGGAACCAATGATTTCTGGTGCGTACTGTAGTGTGGCACCATCATCTGGCTTGTATGTGCTGTTACTCCTCAGGAGCAGAGACATAGTCTTTAGATACTGGCGGCAAAAAAAGAGAAGATCATTTGTTATACCATTAACACACCCCATTGCCAGCTGTATGTGCCCAAACCCAAAATTATGCTTTCTGTACGTATCAAAACATCCTTGTGTAGGTTGTCAGGAGTAGGGCCATAAATATGACAGCACAAGTCCCCCCTACTACCTGAGCAGGAAGACCTGGCTGTACTAGTGCCAAGGATGTAGCAAAATCATACATCTCTATGTGGTCTAGCCATGAGAAGTGGTCATAGTGCCACAGTGTAAATGTTGGTGTACTCAGATTCTCCTATGTCCAAAATAGCCTTTAATGCCAGCACTATCCTTAGTAGAGATTATCCTTTATTTACACTCCCAGTCACCCTAATTCCAGCTGTCCCTCCTCATCTCCTTTTAACTCTCTATAAAATATAAACAATTCTCTCCTTTACTGCAAAAACTCAGTCTTAGTTCCTCTTTCCTTTAAAATAGAAGTGGTTCCCTCTCTCTTGGGTGGTGAGGTTTATGCCTTGGAAGCAATTTTTGTATTCCCATGAGACTCTGATTTGCAACTGTTTCCATGATGTTACAACTAGAACAGTGGAGTCAGCGATTCCATACAGAAGGGTACATTTGAAGCAAAAGTCTTGTGTAAACCTTCCTTCTCCCCTGCTTTCCTAGCCAATGCAGCTTAATCCTGAGCATCCCCCAACCCCCACTATTCCAAGGAAGGAGAGAGACAGGATGAAGAGTAAGAAAAGGATGGATAGAAAAAGAGAGGTAAATAAAGAGGGATATTGAGAGAAGGAGAGAAATTGGAATATGGAGTAATAACAGTACTTAGTACTTCCTGTCTATAGATCTCAAAGACTTCTACATAAGTCAAAAAGTGTCATTAGATAGTACTTAGTCCTGCCATGAGTGCAGGGGACTGGACTAGATGACCTCTCGAGGTCCCTTCCAGTCCTGTGATTCTATGATTCTCTCTAGATGAAGAAAGAGGCACAGAGAGATTAAAGTACAGTTTTACTCTGCAAAGCACAATGTAAATACAAAAAGAAAAGGAGTACTTGTGGCACCTTAGAGATTAACAAATTTATTTGAGCATAAGCTTTCGTGAGCTACAGCTCACTTCATCGGATGCATTCAGGGAAAATACAGTGGGGAGATTTATATACACAGAGAACATGAAACAATGGGTGTTACCATACACACTGTAATGAGAGCGATCACTTAAGGTGCGCTATTACCATCAGGAGAGCGGGGGTGGGGGAAAATCTTTTGTAGTGATAATCAAGGTGGGCCATTTCCAGCAGTTGACAAGAATGTCTGAGGAACAGTGGGGGGTGGGGTGGGGAATAAACAAGGGGAAATAGTTTTACTTTGTGTAATGTCCCATCCACTTCCAGTCTTTATTCAAACCTAAGTTAATTGTATCCAGTTTGCAAATTAATTCCAATTCAGCAGTCTTTCGTTGGAGTCTATTTTTTTGTTGTTGTTGAAGAATTGCAACTTTTAGGTCTACTTGTGGCACCTTAGAGACTAACAAATTTATTAGAGCATAAGCTTTCGTGAGCTACAGCTCACTTCATCGGATGCATTTGGTGGAAAAAACAGAGGAGAGATTTATATACACACACACAGAGAACATGAAACAATGGGTTTATCATACACACTGTAAGGAGAGTGATCACTTAAGATAAGCCATCACCCACAGCAGGGGGGGGAAAGGAGGAAAACCTTCCATGGTGACAAGCAGGTAGGCTAATTCTAGCAGTTAACAAGAATATCAGAGGAACAGTGGGGGGTGGGGTGGGGGGGAGAAATACCATGGGGAAATAGTTTTACTTTGTGTAATGACTCATCCATTCCCAGTCTCTATTCAAGCCTAAGTTAATTGTATCCAGTTTGCAAATTAATTCCAATTCAGCAGTCTCTCGTTGGAGTCTGTTTTTGAAGCTTTTTTGTTGAAGTATAGCCACTCTTAGGTCTGTGATCGAGTGACCAGAGAGATTGAAGTGTTCTCCAACTGGTTTTTGAATGTTATAATTCTTGACGTCTGATTTGTGTCCATTCATTCTTCAAGGATCTACAACCTATCCTGAAGGACGAGCCATCGCTCTCTCAGATCTTGGGAGATAGACCAGTCCTTGCTTACAGACAGCCCCCCAATCTGAAGCAAATACTCACCAGCAACCACACACCACACAACAGAACCACTAACCCAGGAACCTATCCTTGCAACAAAGCCCGTTGCCAACTCTGTCCACATATCTATTCAGGGGATACCATCATAGGGCCTAATCACATCAGCCACACTATCAGAGGCTCGTTCACCTGCGCATCTACCAATGTGATATATGCCATCATGTGCCAGCAATGCCCCTCTGCCATGTACATTGGCCAAACTGGACAGTCTCTACGTAAAAGAATGAATGGACACAAATCAGACGTCAAGAATTATAACATTCAAAAACCAGTTGGAGAACACTTCAATCTCTCTGGTTTCATTGTTTCATGTTCTCTGTGTGTGTGTATATAAATCTCTCCTCTGTTTTTTCCACCAAATGCATCCGATGAAGTGAGCTGTAGCTCACGAAAGCTTATGCTCTAATAAATTTGTTAGTTTCTAAGGTGCCACAAGTACTCCTTTTCTTTTTGCGAATACAGACTAACACGGCTGCTACTCTGAAACTTTTAGGTCTGTAATTGAGTGACCAAAGAGATTGAAGTGTTCTCCAACTGGTTTTTGAATGTTATAATTCTTGATGTCTGATTTGTGTCCATTTATTCTTTTACGTAGACACTGTCCAGTTTGACCAATGTACATGGCAGAGGGGCATTGCTGGCAAATGATGGCATATATCACATTGATAGATGTGCAGGTGAACGAGCCTCTGATAGCGTGTCTGATGTGATTAGGCCCTATCATAGGCTATCAGAGGCTCATTCATCCCTAAAAGAGAGAGACACAGGGAGAGAGAGATGCTTTAAGAAGGCATGGAGGAAGTAACAAATGACTACAAAGATAGGGAGAAAGAGAGACACTTTAAGAGCGACAGATGGAGGGAAAGAGTAACACAGAGAAATTGCAGAACAGAAAGACAGAATGCTATCTGTCTTCTGTACATACCCCAGTACAGCAGATTCCTCAATGGACTGGGGAGCAAGAACCACCCTGATCATAGGTCTTGTCTTAAGCACTGGCTCTGGAATCATCAGAAAAAAACTTATATAGTCAGTTTAGGAACTGACTTTTTTTTAAGACCTTTATTTTAAGATTTTTTGCACCCAAGCAGAAGGACAAGAATGAGTCACTTCTGTAATCAGATAACATGAGCTTCAAAACATCTGGCCTAATGCTGCTGAGATAAAGCAATAGTGGCACGTGGACAAATATGGTGCTTACAACAAGTTTTCATAAGGAAATTGGACTCACTGCATGAGATCAAAGCAGTAGATTTTGTCTCTTGCCTCTTGCCATGATAACACAGATCATTGCTCCATCTAGTTCAGTATCCCATAGCCTGCTTGACCACATCACATTATTGGTCTATTTTGTCTGGTGAAGCAGATCAGAACATTGATCCATCTGGCTGTGTATAGTGTCTCCTGCATATTGGATCCATCTAATCTTATATCCCAACTTCCATTAACCTGGACCATCTAATTTGGAATACCATGTGTCACAGAAGCCAGTGCCTCAAAAAGAAGACACAAAACCCTATAATGCACCTCACTGCAAGGAAATTTCTTCCCAACCACCAGCTGATGATAAGATTTCACTCTGAAGCATGAGGAGTGATAGCCTTAGCCATTTTTACTGTAAGTAGCATCACTGAAGATAGTACAGCTTTCTGATTCATGTAGGTGTCAAATCTTGTTACTATTAATCTGCTTTTTACCTCAATAAAATCATGCAGTGAGAAGTTACAGACTACTCAGCCAAGCACAGTGGGACCTTACATTCAACTCAACAGTATTTCTGTTTGTCTGTGCAAAACCTTACACTCACTTCAGTGCCATTTCTGTTTGTCTGTCTGTCTGTAACTTGATGGCATATGAGGTTCTAATGAGAATGGCCAGCACATGAAAAATACCTTTACTACCTTCCACTGACTTTTACTCAAGCCAGACCACATCCTTGATTTTCAGCCAAGGGGAAGTGAAGTGCATGTCTTAGTGCATACCTTGGGAGGTCTCCCCACATCACCACACTGCACTGCACCCTCATTTTCCCCTTTGTGGATATAAACATGTTGTTTCCTAACAGCTCCCTCCACATCACCATATATAAATTACATATAAGAGGAAAGAAAAATATAATGAGCTTTACAAAGCTCTGTACCCTTTCCCAGGCAGAAGTGGAAGGAAATGAATTTGCATCTCTTTTTAGTGATGTTATTTTCTGTTCTGAAACAAGCAGTAGAAATGGATATGAACATTTTATTTCCTTTTATATGAGGGGCCAGTCGTGAAGAAGCAGAAGGTCTGCAGGGCATGATTGTGGGGCATTGGCAGAGCTTTATGGAGAGCTCAAGACTGGAATAGCAGGGGAGCTGCAGAGCAGAATTGAGGGGCACTGGCATAGCCCTGACTGAGGGCAGAGGTGAGGAAGAGCAGGATTGTAGTATGAGATGCAGCTGTTACTCACATTGTAGGGAAGTGTTGGAGTGTTTTTTGTAGCAGAGATTTGTGGGGCAGGAATGGTTTGGTTTTGTTGTTCATTTTGGGGTGCATCATCTTCATCATAGGCAAGGAGGGGAAGTCGGCCATTTCCTCTCAAGTACTTTATGATTGGTCAGTGTTGCCAAACCTTGCAATTTTTATCATGAGTCTTGTGGTACTGGGTGTTTTTTTTAAAGACTCAGCTCCTAGATTAATGTGATTACAGTAGAATTCCAGCTTTAATTTAAAACAACCGTTTCTAGCCCTTGCGGTTACAGAGAGACGCTTGGAAACACGAAGCCAGCGCACGCTAAGAGCGCAGACCCCAGCAGACAAAGAATCACTAACGGATCATTTTTAAAAAGAAAGTCTCCCGATTTCTGGGGCCTGACTCGATTTTGGAAGGCTGGGGTCAGCAGTGGCGGTGCTGCGCTCGTCCTGTCGGTATCGCCGTGGTTTAGCGGCGCTCATTTGAGCCCTACCTGGGCACTGGGGCAAGGAGCGGCTGATGCCCTATGGGAGCCCGTAGCCCGTGCCACGTTAGGGCACGGGCAGCTCAGCTTCCCGCCTCAACCACCGCAGCCCTGAAACATGCCCCCAGGCTGCCCTGCACCCCTAATCTCTATCAACACACCCCACCTCAACATCTGCCCCCTCAAAATCTCCCAGGGCTCTTTAGCCCCGGGACCAGCGCAAGCCAGCGCCATCACCCCGAGGATGCCCCTCGGCGGAACCAGAGGGCCAGGGCCTGTTCTGCCAGGAACCAAGATGGCCTTCTGTGGTTGCTTCACGCGGCCCGCTTCCAACATGCAGGCGGAAGACGAAAGACCAAGAAGGTGCCAGGATTAAGGATGGCGACCGCCATAGCTTCATCAGCTCGCTTCCACCATGGCCTCCCGGGGCAGCGACAAAGCTGCCCGGATCCAAAATGGCGTCGGCCACCGCTTGACCAGACAGACTTCCAATATGGCTGCCCTCCGCCAGTGTCCAGCTGCCAGGATCCAAAATGGCTCTCGCCACAACTTCAACGGCCCTGATTCCACGGAGCAAGCCTTTGCCCTTAACAAAAATGGCGGTCGGAAGCGCCCGCGGTTACTAGACCCCCCCCCCCGCCCCTTCGCTCCCCCCGCCGGGGTCTCAGATCCGAGATGGCGGCGGCCGAGGCGGAGTACGAGTCCATCCTGTGTGTGAAGCCCGATGTCAGCGTCTACCGCATCCCGCCGCGGGCCTCCAACCGGGGATACAGGTAGCGGGGCCGCGTCCTGCCCTGCCCCGGGTGAGCGGGGCCGGCGTGTCCCGTCCTGCCCCCGCGGGCAGCTTCACCCGCCTGCCCTGGCCCCGCTGGCTGCCCCCCAGCCGGCTGCCCCCGGGCCCTGGCGTGGCGCTGCCGGGACCCCGGCCGCGGCCCCCGCTCGGCAGCCCCCGCTCCGCCCGCCGGCGCCCAGCGGGACTGTCACGCGGTGGTGGCGTCCGGGGGGCTCCGCTCTCCGAAAGCCGGGGGTCCCCGCAGGGTCGGAGGGGGGCACTCGGTCTGGGGTCGCTCAGCCCCCCACACCTGGGCTGCTCAGGCCCCTCTGCTCGCAGCGCCGGGGCAATTGAGCTCCCCCCCCCCAGCGGGCTCTCCCCGGGGCAGGGCTGGGGCGCACAGGGAGGAGGGTCGCCTTTGAGAGGCGCTTGTGCTGCCCCTGTGTTTGCTGCGCTTGTTCTCCGGATAGAGGGAGCCTCCTTGTCCCCAGCGGCTGGCAGTCTCCAGCAGTGCTAAAATTCACGGGCAAACTAGTAGGGAGGGGGAATTCGCCAAGCTATTTCTCCCCTTCCCTCAGACTGTTCAAATGGGGAATACAAACAAAGCCAACTACCTCTTTGCCGTTTGTAGATGCTTATTTTCCCCCATCTGACTGGTTAGTTTCACTGTCCTAATGCTTGTGTCATAGGCGGCCTTGTGTTCGATTTTCTGACACAGCAAGGGAAGGAAAAAATGACTATAAAAATGGCACCTTACTCAACAGTTCTGCTCCCTGTCTGTGCTCTGAGTCATACTATGCCTGCTCTCTTCAGTGTCAAACATGTTTTACCTCCCATTATCCCTGCAGATCCAGGACAGCTATGGAGGAGTGAGCTGGATTCTCTTCTGGTCCTTGAACAGTCACCTATTTGACTGGAGTCAGCATGACTTGTTCTGCATGAATAAGCAAAGGGTTGGAGGGTAGATGCTTCTATGTGCTAATACCTGCCCTACCACTGACCCTCTCTGGCCTTGAGCAAGTCAACTGAGGTCTGACTTTGAGGTGTTGAGCATCTGCAAGTTCATTGGCTTCAGCTGAAGTAGTGACAGGTTTCAGAGTAACAGCCCTGTTACTCTGTATTCACAAAAAGAAAAGGAGTACTTGTGGCACCTTAGAGACTAACAAATTTATTAGAGCATAAGCTTTCGTGAGCTACAGCTCACTTCATCGGATGCATTTGGGAAAAAAATGCATCTCCTCTGTTTTTTCCACCAAATGCATCCGATGAAGTGAGCTGTAGCTCACGAAAGCTTATGCTCTAATAAATTTGTTAGTCTCTAAGGTGCCACAAGTCCTCCTTTTCTTTTAGCTGAAGTAGTGGTTGCTCAGCTCTTTTGAAAATCAGAACCAAAATCTGTCTCATGCTCTTCATTTTATGGGTGGAAGAACATCCTTTCCCTTTGCAGAGGTTTGGGGATTAACTAGTTGATCTTATACAGATTGTTTTGATTATAAAAATAAAATTTATTCCAATTCCAGGGCTAACTTCTGTCCTCAGTTACACCTGTGCTTACACCTCTCAGACTCCAAGAGTGAATGGGCTTAACTAAAAGTTGAGCTTAGCCTACACAAAATCTTTTCATAGTGATCTGTGAGCCAGAAGGAATTCATCTTGACCCTCAAATCCTGGGATGAGTTTACAGGGCCCACAGTTAGCAAATCTTTCTCTTTGCCTATAGATGAACCATATGTCATCTGGAATTGCAGGACATGATTATCAAACTCCACAATGCCATCCTTACAAAGTCACTGGTGTGACTGCCTTACATCTTGAAGTGCAAGTGTCGATAGCCTTAGTAATTTTAATCTTAAGTGTCACTGCAGATACTATTCCTGGTCATATAAATATATAATCTGATCTCTGAAATCCCTTAATTGGGTTGCTTAAGTAACATCCTGCAACAGAGAGTTCCATGGTTAATGATATGGTATGTGAAAGTGTGACTTCCTTTTTAATCCATTTTAAACACACACTGTTTAATTTCAGAGCATCTCATTGTTTTCCAGAATGGGGTAAATAGCAATAATAATGTGGTTTCCTTCTCTAGGCCATTAATCATTTTTACAGGCCTTCCCTGTTTCAACTCAGCAGCCTTGTACTCTGAACACCTCCTTGGACTGAACCCTTTCCCTTTCCCCCTGTCTGTACCTCTGATAACTTTGGATGCCTTTCTCTGGGTTATTTCTACTTCTGCCTGCACAGGGAAGTAAATAAGATGGGCCATCATAGTCTCCTGTGTGGAGATAGTAACAGCTGAGAGAAGTTTGAGAGTCTGAGACTTGTACTTAATTTCAGACGAGATGTGAAATAAGGGAGCAGTGAGTGCTACAAGTCAGAACTGAGATGCATCAGCTAAGCTGTGTGGGAAGTGGAGGACAGGAAGAGGCTGCAGGGCAGGCCTGAGATACTGTCAGAGAACATACCTTGCTGTTCATTTCCCCTCCTAGGGCATCTGATTGGAAACTGGACCAGCCGGACTGGACAGGGCGTCTCCGTGTCACGTCAAAAGGCAAAATTGCATACATAAAGCTGGAGGATAAAGTTTCAGGTAAGGCAGGGTGAAGGTGTGAGGTTGCTTTATGGCTGCCACCTCTGACTCACCCTAGGGGAGACACCCTAGTTAATAGCTCAGCATAGCAGTTTCCTTTCGGGTTCCTTTCCTTAACTCCCTGCCCTTTATCCCCCAGGGGAGCTCTTTGCTCAGGCTCCCATAGACCAGTTCCCTGGCCTTGCAGTGGAGACTGTGACAGATTCCAGCCGGTATTTTGTCCTCCGAATTCAGGATGGGAATGGTGAGTAGAAAGGGAAGATGCTATGTAGTGCAACAGGGAGTGTGCCATGGAAAGGCGAATACAAATGAGGTGGGTTCTGGCCATAGCTTGTTGACTGATTTACACAGATGCTAGCTGCTCACTTGAGTGCTGGTGTGTGTTTGGAATGGTGAGGTGGCTGGGCAGTATGTCCATGGATGGGACTGCTGGGGGGGGATTGCAGTAGGCTGAGCAGGGCTGGTGGATTGGCGAGTGAGGATAGGTGACATCTGGGCGAGGAGAGGGTTGATACATTGGGCTGATAAGGAATCTGCATGGCTTCCCCTTCCCGGCTGACACCTGTTTCCAACCAGGGCGAAGCGCTTTCATTGGCATCGGCTTCTCAGATCGGGGTGACGCCTTTGACTTCAATGTCTCCCTGCAGGATCACTTCAAGTGAGTCCCATCTCCCCTAGGGCATTGTTCCTCTGCCGGTATGCAGCATGTGGTGGGTGCTCACCCATGGCACCATGGGGGCAGGATTCCTTTGGGCCCTGGTGCAGCCCAGCTGTGCAGTTTCAGCAGTGGCACTTGAGGACACTCTCACCCAAGGTATGGTCTAAAAGTTAACCTGGGTCACAGAGTTGCTGTTGTCTCTGACGTGGCAGTCTCCCAATTGGTGCCACTGTAGGGCAGGATGGGGTGGTTGGGATGTACTGTCCTTCTGGGGACATGGAAGCTTGAACTCTCTGCTGCCCGTCTCTAGTGCTGACACTGCAAGGCAGTATTAGGGATAAATCCAGACAATGTGCTTCCCAGGGGAAAACTTCCCATGGTCCCTTTTGAGGGCCTAATTTGTCAAGGACTCTCAACTGCTTCTCCCTTTCTTCCTTCCTTGAATCCAGGTGGGTGAAGCAGGAGACTGAAATCTCCAAGGAGTCCCAGGAAACTGACACACGCCCCAAGCTGGACCTAGGGTTCAAGGAAGGACAGACCATCAAACTAAACATTGGGGTAAGGATCTCCCCAGCCTAGCCAACTCTGAGCCAGGTGCCATCTCCAGGCTCACAGCTGTATTCCAATAGAGAATCCTCTTCAAATCCATTTGTCTCTTACAGAACATGCCAACAAAGAAAGGAGGGGGATCCAAAGCCCGTGCAGCTGGACTGGGGGGGCTGAACCTGCTCCCACCCCCTCCAGGTGGCAAAATCACTGCCCCTCCAATCCCTCCCCCGTCTTCAACAGCCATTTCCAACCATGTAACGCCACCACCAGTGCTGAAATCCAGTAACATGGGCAATGCAGGTAAGTGCTGAGCATGGATGGGGTGGGGTCACCAGTATATGGCAATTTATTCTAGTTAAAACAGGAATTATTTGGGGAAGTTCTATGGCCTGTGTTAGATAGGAGGGCGGGCTAGATGATCTGTGTTTGAAATCTGTGAATCTCTCAAGCCCTGTCAGTTGCCCGTTTGTCATTCATTTGAGTTCAGCCCTGATCAGTACTAATCTAAATTAGTTCCCATCTGTTAAATGGCTTGTGTGACATGAATTGGTGGGTCTTAGTCCTCTGTCTTTTTGGAGCTAGTGTTCATGGCACAAATGATGAGGCTGCTAGTTGTAATGGTGGAAATGGGTCATGAGGGTGGCGCATCGCTGAGGTGGTTGCAGCAAAACACAGCTGGAAACATGATGCAGACCCAGCAAAAATAGCCAAGAAGAGCTAATAATATAGTCCTAGAACCTTCACATCACTTCTGAAGGCAGGGTTCTCTCTACAGGTGATCAATGTATTTCAATAGCAATGACCTTGCAGGGAGGAAATATCCTGTAGGATGATAATATTTTTAAACACTCCAGGGCTGTGAGTCCGTTCTTTCGACAACTTTGTGTGTGTATGTATTTCTTCCTGCCCTCAGATATTCTGTTAGATTTGGACTCTCCTGCATCCATCCCTCAGGCACCAGCACTTGTTGCTGTTCCAGCCACCACAGATCTCTGGGGAGACTTCAGCACTGCATCCAGGTAACTAGCAGGTTAGGGGACAGAAGACAGAGTATGTGAGAAGGAAGGGAGCACTGCAGGGCAGGACTGAGGGACATTGGCAGAGCTGTGTGGGGAGCCCAGACTGTAACAGCAGGGGGGTTTCAGGGCAGGTCTATAGGGCATTGGCAGGGCTATGAGGGGATGCGGGCTGCAGGGCAGGTCTGAGGGGCATTGGCTGGACTCTTTAGGGAGCCCAGGACTGGAATAGCAGGGGGGCTGCAGGGCAGGACTGAGGGGCATTGGCAGCTGTATAGGTGGGGCAGCAATCCCAAGACTGGAACTGTCCCCTCTGACAGTTTTTTGTTTTTTTTGTCCTTTCAGCGCTGTTCCCAATCAGGCTCCTCAGCAGTCCAACTGGGTCCAGTTCTGAATGGCAAAGGCAGTGGAGTGGGAACAGAGGGATGACCAAGAGGCTCTAGGGGCATCAAATGGGATGGGAGGGATCCAAACCTCTCAAGACTTCAATCAAAAATCCTGGACAATCTTTCCTTCTAAAGTTTCCACTTCAATTGAGACTGATTTTTGATCTCACAGTGAAACTGCCAAGAGCTGAGGGAACATCTCAAAATTCTACCATGTGATAGTCAGGGAGAGAAAGGGAGTTGTATTTCCTCTATCCACCTGGCTATTGAGAGGTGCATCCTGTTTCTTGTTTCTGAGCTGTCCATATAGGGAAATCAAGAATCCGTAATGTGCGGCCCATGAGGAGGGTCTGAAGTTGTCTGATGCTTTTATGTTCTTAACCTCTCCCTCTGGTGAGGGCCAGCTCCCTCCCACTGTTAAAAACCTTTCACAGGTATTCTACAGTAAAGACCCAAATCACTACAGCTTGGCTTGCAGGGCTGAGGGCTGTTAGGGTTTCATGCAGCCATGTTTGGGGCACTAGTTTGTATTGATGGGTTAGCTACGGCCCTAACATAGGAACAGGTAGGAGATTGGAGCAGTCTGCCTTCTCTCTCCTATGGAACAGGATGTTGTGCATTAAGGATTAATCATGGCATGTCTGTCCAGGCTGAGCCATAACCATCCTCTTGTGTTCTCTCCTTAGTCTGATATGCAGATCTTCCCTGTGATGGGTGTTCCCTGTGGCTTTGGGGGAGGAGACACAGGTCCATGTATAGACCAACCTGCCTCCGAGCCACAGACCTGGCACTTCATGATCATGACGTTCCCTTACTTGGTTTGTTCTTTTAGAAGCTGATCTTGGTGCTGCTTCCCTCCCTGCCTTCCCAAAGCACTCTGCTGTCTCCCTCCTCCCCTGCTGAGATCTCAATATACCATTGAGCTGTTTTAACTGGAAGTGTGTAAAAATGCCTGTTTTTATAATTGAACAGCCATGCTAGTAGTGTGGCTGGTTAGCAACTGGATTATCCCACCTCCATCAGCACTTCATCTTCCTGCCATCTCCCTAGCCTCAGCTGGCATATGTCCTGGTGAGACACTTGCATCTGGCAATGCTGTGCCGAAATCATTTGCATTACAACAGTTTCCCTGTGCCCATAGATAGCTCAAACTGAACTGAGGGAGGGTGGGGAAGGGACAGATCCCAAAGGGCACCCCCCCACACACCCAGTCTGTTTGGGGAGGGATTGATTGCAGGTGGGAAGCTGGCTGGACCCTGACCCCCACGGTAACTTTCCACTTGTGGGATTTATTTGCCATGATGATTTAATGTGCTCTGAACCCCCCTGTCCCTCAAGCCCTTCTTAAGGGCATACAAAGTCTCTGAGGCAGAGGGGGTCTTGTACCTCATCCCTTGTTCTGTTGGGGAAGCTCTTAAAGCCCCTTGCTTTTCATTCTCCCCCACCCTGCTCCCAAGTAGCCATGCAAGTCTGCTTGCTAATCTGGGTGATTTTACAGGGAAGCCTGGCCTCCTACCCACTTCCACCATATGGGCTTCAGTGGAGTCCCTAGCAGAGCAGCCAGTCTCCCCAACCCTCCTGTAGCTGGGATCTGCTTTCTAGCCCACTAGGTGTGGGCTTTGCAGGCAGGTGTCTTCTTGTTTGACACTCAACTAGGGGCAACACGTCTATCCATTAAAAGGATAAAGGAAGCATTAAAACTTTGCTCACTTAGTTTCTGCCCTCCAACCCTAAAATCGCAGGGCTAGAATTCTAAAAGGGGAGCAACTAATTGGACACTTTTGTATTTCCAATTAGTCTCCAACCCTTTTTCTCTCTTCTCTGCTGTTGTATTTGTAGACTACCTCTCTGCTAGTACTGAGGGCGTTGCTACCACTCTGCTACCCCTCGCTAGTACTGAGGGCATTGAGAGGCCAGTTTGCACTTGGAGCATCTCTCTAGGAAACAAAAACTATTTTGAAGAGATTTGTGGGAGTGCCATGTCTCTGTAAAGCTGCTGCAGTTCCACTTGTGGAAGTGGGGACCAGACTGCTGGCTTGGATGGATGGATGTATTTTAAATAGCCACCTATTCCTGACCCCCAGCTGTATTTTCCCCTCTTGATACTTGCTCCTGAATCTCACTGTTGGTTTAGCTCCCTGTCTCCCAGGCTTCCCTTTCTCCTATGAATTTGTTACATGGATGGGTGTAAACCATCAACCCCTTCCTCTCCTGGTGTCCTCTACACCAGGCCATGTGCCCTAGTGGTTGGCTCAAATCTTCCATATCAGTGACAGGTCCAATCATTTCAATTATATATCAGTTTCCAAAACTAAGGAAGTTCACAGCATCAATTAGCAACTAACCATGAGCCTCTCCCTCGGTGTAATGTCTCTTAGCTAGTATTCTGGAGATAATATATTATGTATTTGCAAAGCTGAAGAAGCAAAAATTAAAGAAATATGTATATAAAGCATAAAATGTACTGGTGCAATAATTAAAAATAAGAAAAAATTGGGAAAATGAATTCTGTCTTAAATGAAGTGAATTTTGTGCTGGGGCAGCAGCCTTGTTGACTGAAGGCCTCAGTTTGTACCTAAGAACTGCCATACTGGGTCACACTAACGGTTCATCAAGTCCAGCATCCTGTCTCTGACAATGGCCAGCATCAGGACTTTATGGGGAGTGTGTAGAACAGGGCAGTTGGGTGATCCACCTCATACCCTGCCCCTGCACCCCCCCCACTTCCACACATACAGGGCTGTCAGAAGTTTGGGGTCATCGAAGCATGGGGTTGTGTGTCTCACCATTTTGGCTAATAACCATTGACGGACCTATTTTCCATGAACTCAAACTTTTTTGAATCTGGTTATACCTTGGTCATCACAGTGTCCCCTGGCTATGAGTTTCACAGGTTAATTGTGCATTGTGTGTAAGAGTATTTGTTCTTGTTTGTATTAAACCAGTGGCAGAAGTATATAGTAGTTGAAGTGCTTTGGAATGAAGGATACTATGGGGAATATTTCTCGCTGAAACTCACTACCATTGTGCTCCTGCAGCAATACCACAACGTGAAGCGATAAACCCCAGCACGGAGCAGCCAAACTTCATGGTGCTCCCTGAGAGAAGCACAAAAGGACAGCAGCCTTGGTAGATGCAAGAGTTCTTCTGCACTCCTAGAATATATTCAGGGTAATGGGCTGGCAAGGCTAGTAACATGTCAAAAATCTTGACGTACAAATGAAAATGAACAGCTTTGTTAATGCTCGGGTAACGGTTAGAGGGAGCTAGAAATTTTGCCTTCTAGTACACCAGTAACTTCAACCCAGATTAGTGTAGATAGGAGCAGCTGGGAACAGTTTTCTGTGATGGCTGATGTGAATGGAATTTGATAGCTTTCAGTTACCAGGGGGAGACGTGTCCCATACCACAACAGCAATCATCATTCCTGATGCTCGTTTTCCCAGTGTTAGTCATGGCAGAGAGGCAAAGTATTGGCCCTGGAGGCTAATCACCCCCACAGATGTGGGGGAGTGACTTTCTCTTAGTGTGAAGCATGGTATCAGAAGTGGTTGGTAATGTTGTCATACCTGTTCTGTGGATGTGAGTAAATTGAGGATTATGTACAGCAGCTCCTTTCACCAGAGTCAAATTTGCATGGAAGTAATTCAGGGAGGTACTAGAAATGGGGAGAAAGAAAAGGGTTGGACAGAGCAGTATGGGAATGTGTAAGGAGGAGGGAAGGGAGATCTTACTGCTTTGGTAGCTTTGATCTTGGTTTTGCAGGTACGGCAGCATGGATATGTCTAGTAGGAACTTGTAAGGGAACCAGTTTGAATTGCATCGTCTTGATAACAACCCATAAATCTGCCCCCCCCACACACACACACTATGAGCAGGACAGGGGGACAGCTCCTCTTCTCAGTTTGCAGTGAAGAGAGTTTCGTTCTGGCATTAGGTTATTGGTGTAGTGACCCTATGTCTACTGTCTGTGACCAGCACCTCCCATTCCCCGTCTCCCACACCTTGCATTGCAAATGCTCTCTTCTAACACAGCCTAAGCAAGGGGCTGGCTGTTAAGACCACCTCCTACCCATGATGTTCTACACAACAGCTCTCTCTAGATGAAGGATTAAGGCTAGGCCTTTGAGTACGAGTCTGTGATTTGATCTCCTGATCATCTCCCAAGTAATATTTTTTTGGTACTGCAGAATGAACCAGCAGGCTTACTTGGTCTGCTGGAAATAGCTGCTTCTGGGTCCACAGCAGTGAGAAGTTGGGTGGGAGGTGAGCCGTTGCGTAGGCTGAGTGAAAAGGGAATGCTACCAACATGAGCATGGGGTCTGAAAGATGGAGGGTGAGAATTTGAGACACCTGGGCAAAACTAGGACCTATAATTTGTAAGCTGTTCAACTCCACTGGTGGTAACTGTAGTATAACTGGGCATTTTTCCCATTATGTCAACTAACCCTGCTTTGGGTAGGCTGGGCAAAAACACCCAAGCCCGGGTTCCACCACAGCTTCCGTGGTTGATGCCATCAATAGTGCGGCATCAGCTGTGAATTTTTTAGTACAGGACAAGGTCTTGGGCCTGCACTGAAGAGAATTTCTGAAGGACACAAAAAGGAAGGCAGTTTATAGTTCTCAGTATTCAGACTGAGCTCCATCCCAGCCTGGAGCCAATCTCCCCAGTTCAAAGTTTTTGTCTTCCAGAGGATTTTCCAGGTGTTGAGATGGGATGGCGGGGGGAGGAGAAAGAGGCCAAGTGATGATGTTATAGTTCCTCTTTTATATTTTCTTCCAGCGACTAGAAAGATCCTTACCCTGACGGGGTGGGGGGGTGTCAGCCAGTCCCCATTGCATACATGCCCTCTGTAAGGAGAGGGGATTCTTCTTGATGGGCCATCAATGCCTTTCTGGCCAGTGATAGCTGCTCTTTTGTCTCTACAGAAAGGCCAGCTGGGGGCATTTCCCAACCTCACAACATATTTCAGTAACACACATAACAATATGTCATCACTTCCCATACAATGATAGCACATCCAATCCAAGAGAATATTAATGTTCAACAGATCAAGACTTTTAAAATGATACCTCACAAGGCATACTTTGTTCAAAACATATGATATCACAGTGGTGACTATAGAGGTACCACACCTCCCCACTATCTCCCAAGAAGCTGATGACTCCAATAAGGGTAATTGCCAGAATGCTCAACTGACCAGGAGCCTAAATGATAGAAGTGATTTAGGGCCAGTTTTTCAAAGGTATTTAGGTGCCTAAAGGTGCAAATAGCTATTGTGACAAAGTTCCTCCTCTGCCTTGGTGGGTCCTGCGTTTATTGGCAGATTTGCTCGCCTCAGAGGTCCACGGCAGCCCTCAGTTTGGCCACTTTCGTGGGTCAAATCTGCTGTTCGCTCAGTTAGCCTCATCACTGGCCAGCATGGGGAAAAGGAAGAACAACAATCCCCGCAGTCTCTGCTGATCCACCTAGTGGATCAGGGAACAGGCCAGAGACCTTCCCCTCTGGTGGAACCCACAGTCCAGTTCAACTCCTCCAGTATCAAGTAGGGAGTTGGGGGAATGGAGGGATGGGGGGGAACCCGGGCTCGCCCTCTACTCTGGGTTCCAGCCCAGGGCCATGTGGATTGCAGCTTTCTACAGTAGCTTCTGTAACAGCTGCGTGACAGCTACAACTCCATGGGCTACTTCCCCATGGCCTCCTCCCAACACCTTCTTTATTCTCACCACAGGACCTTCCTCCTGATGTCTGATAATGCTTGTGTTTCTCAGTCCTCCACCTTCTCGCTCTCAGCTTCTCGCACACACACCACAAACTGAAGTGAGCTCCTTTTTAAAACCCAGGTGCCCTGATTAATCTGCCTTAATTGATTCTGGCAGCTTCTTGAATGGCTGCAGGTGTTCTAATCAGCCTGTCTGCCTTAATTGTTTCCAGAAAGTTCCTGATTGTTCTGGAACCTTCCCTGTTACCTTACCCAGGGAAAAGGGACCTACTTAATCTGGGGCTAATATAGATGCCTCCTATTGCTCTCCTGTAGCCATCTGGCCTGACCCTGTCACGGTACTTAGCAGATACAAAAAAAGGTGCCTAGGCACCTAACCTGTGTAATTCCCACTGATTTGTCAGTGATACTTGGGCTCCTTAGTACCTGTTTATACTCAAGTTGCACTGCTTTAGCTATAGTGGTGTAGTTAAAGAGCTACAAACACCCCCAGTTGGAGCAATAGAAAGATGTTTATATCCATGGGGCTAATTCCCATGTTGGAAAGGGCATAAATGATACTACTGTGCTACCACTAGGGGGGGTTGCATCACTTTAACTAGATTGGTATAAAGAAAAGGAGGACTTGTGGCACCTTAGAGACTAACAAATTTATTTGAGCATAAGCTTTCGTGAGCTACAGCTCACTTCAGATTGGAATAGTTAATGCAGTATAACTCTTGGCTGCAGACAAGCCCTTAGGTACTTAAGTAGCTCACGAAAGCTTATGCTCAAATAAATTTGTTAGTCTCTAAGGTGCCACAAGTACTCCTTTTCTTTTTAAGTATCCTTGAAAGCTGATGCAGTTAAGGCTAAACTAAACTATTGAGGTTACAAAATTGCACCCTGAACTGAAATAGTTATACTGGTGTAAAATGTGGGTGCTTACCAGGCCTCAGTCATGTCTGGAAATGGAACTTGGGTGTTTCTGAAAACCGTAGAATCACCAAACCATAGGGTTAGAAGGGGCCGCAAGGGTCACCTAGTCTAACCCCTTGCCAAGAGGGTAGAGAATGACAGGCACCCGCCCATGAGAGACATTCTATAGGCAAAAGGGGAAATAAAGCCAGCTAGAGAAATTTAACAAGCAATATATTCTACAGAGAAACAGTTTCTACCAGTGTCTCTGCTGATTGTACCTTTCTGCTAGGAACTAACCAGTGGAGTGGAAGGGGACAACCTGCTGTTACTTAAAAAAAAAAAATTAGTGCGTCAATTGGAGGCCTAGTCTAATACAAATAAGCCTACATGCTGCAGGGAATGGTGTGAGTGACTCACAAGGGGGCACTTTACCCTCCGAGTCAGCACTGCCCCAGATACCCAAGATCAATGTCAGCAAGGGCTGGGCTGCAGGGTGTGGTGGGGATGACTCAGGAGAAGGTGCTCTTCTGGCTGTGTCAGCACTGACCCCCAACGCCTAGTGTTGATACTAGGGAACACTGTTCTGCTCTCTGTACCAGTACTGAGCCCAACATTCAAGCATGGCAGGAGGGGGGCTGGGATGTAGTGGGGGTGTGCGTTTCCCTTTGGGTCAATACTAACCTCAGGGCCCCAGTGTGTTGTGGGGGGGGGCTCTGTGGTTTGGAGGTGACATATTCTGAATGAAATCTAAAACTGGGGAGCTGACCACTTGTTATGAAAAGTCCCACAGCATGTTTAACAAAAGGTGGGGTGTTAACCTTGGCTGCATGGGAAATTCCAGCTAAGGTAACTGCATTTAGTTTACCTCAGTCCCCCCTTTCAGTTTTAACTGGAGGTGGCTTTCTTCTTCACTTCCTCTCCCAAACTGTTGTGTAGCACCACCGTGAGCTGGAGCACATGGAGGCAGCTACATTTGTCTAAGAAAATCAGCAACTGGGGATCGTGGCACATGCTCTGTCCAGAGTATAGGGGAAAAATACAGGAGGCTTCAGAAAGGAAAGAGTGACTGTGCATACAGCCTTTTCAGCTATACAGCTGGGGCAGAAGATAAGGGTCAGTGCAAACCATTTATAATTCTTGTGATTAATCTTGTCAACAGTGAACCATTTAATACCAGTGCCAAGTAAACGCACATAAAGCCTCTGAGATTTTAAAGTTCTTGCAGTGCCATCTGGTGGGTAAATATAACAGGTGCAGTTTTCCTACAAATATGTATCCCTTGATATTGCTGGCCCAGATCCGCAAAGGTATTTAAGGTGCCTAAAAAGCAATGGGAGTTAGGTGCTTAATTACCTTTGAGGATCTGGGCCACTGTGCCTGTATTCAGCCTGGTAGCAACAGAGAATGCCCTGAAGACACTGGAATACTTACTAGTGCAGCTTGAACTCCTATAAGCCCATAAAGAGGAGGAATGGCTGTGTGGTCAGAGCACAGGATTGGGAATCCAGAGATCTGGCCTTTATTCTACCATTAACTTGCTTGGTTTAGTCACTTCGCCTCTCTCCCTTTTCCAACCTATAAAATGGGATAATGATACTTATTTCCCTCACAGGGGGGAGATTGAGTCTAAAGGAATTAACATTTGTAAAGCATTGTAAAATCCTTGGATGGGAAGTGCTGATGAGATGCCAGGGATTATTGCGATAGCAGGACATTGTTTAATTTGGGCTTCCCTGAACTGCACCCCCCCAACTCACTTCCACAAATGTGACATTTTTCCTCTACGGATCCAAACTTCACATCTGTCCCTGTCACTATAACTGACTGAAAGCTCTGAGCCAGGGTATTTTGCCCAAGGAAGAAGGGGTGGTGGGGTGGGCAACCATGATGGTTGGAACGGACCTTTGGCAAGGTTTGAGAGTTTCTGGCACATTTTGGCTCGGCCATTAGACAGAGGAGTGAGCTGTGATGTTTGGACCGAAGGCAAACAATGGCTGACTAATTCACCCATAGTGCAGACAATTGACTTTGAGATATAACTTAATTATGATTGGGAAGGTTAGCGAAATGTAGCCTGCTTCTGTGGAAAATAGTTAATAAACAGACAAGATAAATGGACAGGGCTGTGGTTTACAACCTCCCTTCCCCTACTAGTTTGAAGTTTTCCTTGAACTATTTGGACCTCTTCTCTTTCCTCCCCTCCCCTCCTTTCCTCAAGCCCAGCTGCCTTTCTGCAGTTCTTTGTCCTTTGTCTAGCTTGTGGATTTTAAGGACCCTGACCCCACGGATGATCACGGTATTTGAGCTCCACCATGCAAAGAACAAGTTTGAACCCCCCGCACTCTTAGCTCCACCTTGTACACCTGGCAGGTTGGTTTCTGTGCAACTTATGTCACAAAGCCTAGTGGGCTACAAGGCTAGTCTACACTACAAAGGCTTTACAGATACTGCTATATTGGTATAGTTGTACTGGCAGAGCCCCTAGCAGTAATGTAGTGTATATCAACAAAAGGATGATGGTATCATTTTGCCAATAGAGTTAAACCACCTCTCCAAACAACATAAGCTGTACTGGCAAATGGACTCCTCTGCAGGTATAAGTTGTGTCTACATGCGGGTGGGGGAGTTGCTGGTGTAGCTATGTGGGTTGGAGGGGTGTGTGGCTTTATCACAACCTTGACTGACATAGCTATGCTGACAAAACTTTGTAGTGTATACCTGGACTCAGAGTGCCTAGGTGTGAATTCAAGCTCCTTCTCAAACCTCACTGTAGTTTCCAGTGTTTGTCAATTATGTTAGAGTCTCCCAGCTTTCGCTGTTATTGGTGGATGCAAAACTTACTGAGGAGCAGCCCTTCTGGTGTGGTGTATTGAAAATTGTGATTTATCACTTTAAATTCACTGGGGTTTTCCTGGTCCGGCTTCCAAGCTAGGGGACTCTGCAGGGAAACAAGTGATCATTGGAGTCAAACTGCAGCCAGTCAACCTAGAGTAAGGTGGATTGAGTTTTGGCTAGCTGTTTTAGGGAGCAGCCTGCTTTGTCTCTTTCTGGTTTGGGTTCTTGTGTGTTATCGTTCTGAATCCTAAAAAATGAAGTAGTGTTACTGTTAAGGGCTTTCCCTTCACCCTCCCCTGGTTCTTGTCACTCAGATAGAAAAGCAGAAGTCCAAAGTGCAGATAATGCAATGTTTATTGGGGTTAATCAAGTAAGCATATCCATAGCAGGGTTCCTCTTTCCCTTCCTTAGCAGGCATAATTAGCTTTGAATGCCCTTGATCCCACCCCTTACAATTTATGGCCATCTTCTGTTTTGGAGGATCGTGAATCTGGGGGCTTCTGTATCCCATTGAAGGGGTAAGGAGTAAGATTGTGCGTCGGTCAGGGACAGGCATTTCTTTTGCCTTAGTGTTTCTTATACCTTCCCCCCATCTGCCTTGACCCTCTTGACTTGTTGCTTGACCTTATCTCTGGAGAGGAGCTTAGGCAGGACTATCCTTCAAGTGTTCACTCGTATATTAAAGTCCCACTCTACCCAGCAACAGTTTAGCTCTATCTCTTATCTCTTTTCACTTGCTCTGCTTGTGGGCACATGTAACACCCAGTGTCTTTCTTCTTTGTTCACACATATTAGTAAGGATATAAAAGTATCAAAAATCAAACCCAAAATTCTGTCTCAGGCCAACAAACAGGCTTATAGACTAACAGTTACTTTGAAACCTTCTGACAAGGGTGTGTTTTAATCAAACTTCTCTGTGAATGCCCAGAACATAACACCCAGGAGTGCACCATGGATGTTGTAGATCAGGGCAGAGGATCAAGAATATAGTTCTGGGTGGCTGTGGTAAGAACAGTGAGCACTGGGTCTAATTCCAAGCTGGCTGCAGTGAGACATCTGCCCCTGAGGAGTCTGGGTCATGACTCACTGAAAGCAGCCTAGAATAAAAGGCCTTTCCTCTCCCTCCCACTGGGTTGGAGTGTGGGAGGTGATGAGGGCTCTGGCTGGCAGTGCAGGCTCTGGGGTGGGGCTGGGGATGAGGGATTTGGGGTAGAGGATGGTGCTCTGGGCTGGGGGGTGGAGCTGACGGGTTCAGAGTATGGGAGGGGGCTCTGGGCTGAGGCAGGGGGTTGGGGTGTGAGAGGGGGTACAGGCTCTGGGCTGGAGGTGCAGATTCTGGGGTGGGGCCAGAAATGAGGGGTTCAGGATGCCAGAGGGGTCTCTGGGCTGTGAGAGGGGCTGAGGGCTACAGCTGGGGGTGCAGATTCAGGTGGGGCTGGGGATAAGGGGTTTGGAGAGTAGGAGGGTGGTCCAGGCTGGGACCGAGGGGTTCAGAGGGCAGGAAGGGGTCCAGGCTGGGGCAGGGGCATGGAGGCTGGGGGTGAGGGGTTTGGGGTGTAGGAGGGTACTCCCAGCTGGGATTGAGGGGTTCAGAGGGTGGAGGGGGATCAGAGCTGGGGCAGGGGGTTGGGGCACGGGAGGTGGTCAGAGGTGCAGGCTTGGGGCGGCACTTACCTCAAGCAGCTCCTGGAAGCAGTGGCATGTCCCCACTCCAGCTGCTATGTGGTGGCATGGCCAGGCGGCTCTGCGTGCTGCCCCATCCACAGGCGCCCCCCCCTCCTCACAGCTCCCATTGGCCACGGTTCCTGGCCAACAGGAGCTGCAGAGCTGGCAGTTGGGGCAGGGCAGCACGCAGAGCCCCTGGCTGCTTCTGTGTGTAGCTGCCGGAGTGGTGACATGCCACTATTTCTAGGAGCTGTGTGGAGCCACGGCAGGCAGGGAGTCTGCCTTAGCCCCGCTGTGTAGCTGACCGGACTTTTAACGGCCCTGTCAGCAATGCTGACCGGAGCTTCCCGGGTCCCTTTTTGAGCAGGCATTCCAGTCAAAAACCAGACACCTTCCCCTTCATTCCTGTTTGTCCACCTAGCTAGTCTCCCCCCACCCTCTTACAGAGCAGGAAAACCAGGCCCAGAACATGACTATATTGACCCCAGGCCACAAGTGAACATTCTTTAGGGAATTCCTTCACCCCCCTGACCCATTTCCCACAGGTGTCAAGGGAGCCTTCCCCCAGGCCAGAGTGAACCTGCTAGTCACCCATAACAAGACCTCAAGTGACCAGACTGTCCCAGGCTATCAAAGGCCTTCTTTGCACCTTAACCCACTCCCTTAGGCCACAGGAAACCTGACTCCTCCCTTACATCTGTGGGGCCCACTTCCTATCTGTTCACCCTAGGAGTTAAGGGAGGCATGGTGAGGGGATGGAATCAGGGCATTTATGGAGGGAGAAGGACAGAGGATGATGAAGGTAGAAAATCTGTGATGTTTTGGGGATCACCTAGCAGCTCTTCATTGTTGTGTGCATGATGACCATAATGGCTACACACTGCAGATGTGCTCCTGCCTGGAGTAGACAAGAGGTAGTGGATCTCTTGGACCTGGGGAGAGACGTGGATGTGTTGGAACAGCTCTGAACCAGCCACAGAAATGTGGATATCTACAAGAAAACTGCTCGGGGGATGCAGGAGAAGGAGAATGACAGGGACCATCGGCCATGCTGCATGAAAGCCAAGAAGCTGCAGCAGGAGTACTAGAAGGCCAGGGAGGCCAACAATCGATCTAGTGTTGAACCGCAGGCCTGCTGTGTTTACAAAGAGCTGCATGCCATCCTCGGTGGAGACCACCCAAGAGAACCCTGGATACTTCCATGGGTCTGACATTCCCAAGGGTACAATCCGGACTGTTGGACAGATTTGTCCCCCTCAATTCTCCAGCCTGGGGTGCCTTTTACACTGTTTTACTGTGAGAGCAACCACTCCTGGCCAGCTCTCACACAACCTCCAGCATGTAAATCACTCCCAGTTATACTGTAGGAGTGCAATAGCCAGCCATTCATGAATTACACTGCAGAGCGACACCAGCAAACTCCCAGTCCCAGACTTTCCCCTATAAATGTGGATCTTGTATTGCCCAGCTCTCTCCTGGAGAATACATACTCACATAAATTTACTAATTTTTATTAGTAAAAAATTATATGCACATCTCTTGTTATCCCAAATGAAGTTTCCTAAACACTTCAATCCCAACATACTGGTATAGATAAAACAAATTTATTAACTGCAGAAAGATACATCTTAAGTGATTACAAGTAATGAGTCATACAAAGTCAGCATTGATTACAAGAAAATAAAAGGTAAAACACTGGTAATCCCTAATTTAACAAGCTAAGTGAATTCAAAGGAAAGGTCTCTCTCACAAGTTCCAACAGTCTTACTGGTTTAATCCTTCAGTCAGGATCTCTCCCCAGTTCAATACTGCTTCCTTTCTTCTTCAAGTGTTGTTGATGCCATTGGGAGAGAGAGAGAGAGAGAGATGATTTGTGGCATCTGCGCTCTCCACTTATAGCCCTTTCTCTTGTGCTAGAATCATTTCAAGTTAACATCCAGGAGACAGAAAGTCTGTGTGGACAAGAACCTCAAGCTGATTCTTTGTCCAAGATGTAGATTTTTGCTCACACCTTCTCTCCTGCAGAAGAGTAGCCACTTAATCAGCTGATGGTCCACTTGATGCCGTTGACACCAGGCTGAGGTGTTGGCTAGCCTTTTGTCTCTGGGGAATTGATTTGTGACTGCCCTCTGGAACATGTTACCAGAACATGTTCCAACATCACACAGCGGAATCTCATAATTGTACATATAATGGTGCCACACATATTTTACCAGGATAATGATGATCAGCAAATCACAAATTTTCAAATGATACCTCATAAGAATTTGTACCAATTCTATGAGAGGGGTGAACATAGGGGTACAGACTGTCACACTGAGTCACAGGCCCCTGCCGTGAACAGCGAGGAGGAGGTGGATGAGGAAGAAGAGGTGTCATGACAGTAGAGCCTGAGGCAGGGGAAGGAATCTCTGGTAAGTATGCAGTTTGTTTTGAGATTACAGGGATGGAACCCCCAAAGTAGCAGGACACATGAGTTGATTTACTCTTTTTTATTTGTGCTAGAAGAGGGAGTGAAACAACTGAGAGAGGTAGAGTTGCTATCTGCTTTTCATTCCCCTCTAGAGTTAGGCAGAGTGGGCTGCACAAAGCAGTATGTTTATGTGCACCAGGATGTCCTGTGAATCTTCCTTAGAGATCTCAATGAAACTTTCATGGAGGTACTCTGCAGTCCTTTGCCGAAGGGTTCTGGGGCGGGCTTCTTTATTTCTTCCACCATGGTAGGATATTTTCCCATGCCACTGAGCGATTACTTCAGCAGTACATTGCAGTACCTTGCAGTTCACAAGCTAGTAGCATACAGGCCTGAGCATCACCAGGACATCAACAACAGCTGTGCTATCTCTGCCTCTGTTACCTTCAGAAGTGAGTTGTCAGCTAAAATCACCACTGTCTGTGGAAAACGGTGCCACTATTCATTCCATTGTCCTATACAACTAGACTCATGCCAGCTAGCTGTTCCCCACTCATTTCCATGATTGGTGCTGTGACTGGGCCATGCTCCATCAGTCCCTACTAGAAATGAGAATGTCGTTCTTACAACTTTGGAGGATCAAGGGAAGTGAGTTCAGTATCTTAAGTTTTGCTTTCTGTCATGAATACACTGACAATGGTACCCCTGCATGTTGTGTCTTCAGGGGCTGGAATTGTGGCCTTCAGGGTGTCCCCCTCAATATCCACAGAATGCCTGAGCCAGACAAGGAGAGGAAAGAAGAGGACTTGGAAGGACATGCTCCAGGAAATCCTGCAAGCCAGAGCTGCCTCAGAAAATGGGCACAAGGCCTGGAGGATGACCCTTGCAGATAGCGTAGAGAAGGATAGAGTGGAGAGGAGAAAGGCACAGGAAAAGGAGAAGCACATGCAACAGGAGATGCTTGCGCTTCTCAGACAGAAAATAGACATGCTGCAGATTCTGGTAGATCTGCAGATTCAACAATCCCATGCTTCCCTCCCTCTGCAGCCCATAGAGAACTCAATATTGGGTCCTCCCTCTACCCCCATCAGCATTCCATGTGACATCAGGGGTTGGTGCACTGCCCCTACCACTCCGTCTGGGGGACATTAATATCATTCATAGCTTCACATACACTGACCTATGAAAGCCACGGTTGGTGTATGTGTACTTGAAAAGGAAATGAGTGTTCTTTCCCTTTCACAAGTTTTGCTGGCATAAGTGGTAGTGTAGACATAGTCCTAGTACTGTCCTAACTGGTAGCTAAGTCACCATAGCTACATCTCTCGGGGGTGGCTTTTTCAAACCCCTGAGAGACATAGCTAGACCAATGTTTTCAGCATATAGGGGTTTCGTAGCCTTAGGGGTTTCTTTCCTTTTCAGTTTCAGTGTCTTTCCATTAACTTTAATAGTCCACCACTGTGTCTTCCTGGGACAAAGGGGTATTTGAATGTGGTTTCCTGTAAACCCTGCCAAATTATTTCACTCCCGGTTGTGAGTTGTTGCTATAGTTGCACCACAGTTACAATTACAATTCTATAGGCATTCATTCATAACCATAACCTGTCTACATATCTCTGCATGACCATCAAATTCAGAATATTACAAACATTCATAAAAGGCCTTGCCTGACATATGTTTATACACAATAACATTGCATGCAGCCAGTGGATTTTATTGCTTATTTTTTGCGGTTCAGACCTCCCGTTCTACCCTTGAGATGTCTGGATCCTTATTGTCACAACTTCCCTCACCTTGTGAGTTTGATACTGGAGTTTTGGCCACTGGCCATGGTGTAAGCTTCACCTCTGTACCCTCTTTTCTGGACAGGGCATCGTCTACCTTGTTCTCCAACCCCTCAATATGTTTAACCTCCATATACTCCTGCAAAGCTATGCTCCCCTCCAGCATAGCAACCTGGAGTTGGTTCCTTTTGTTCCATGGAGCCCTAATAATGGTGAGCGGTCTGTTAATACCCTCAACTGCCTATTGAACATGTACGGTCTGAGTTGTTTCACAGGAGAAATGCTCTTTTTCTATTAGAGTAATTTTGTTCAGTGGGAGACAGTTTTTGCTCAGAAATGCAATGGAGCATGTCTTGTTATCCTCCCTGGTCTGCATTAGTGCAGCTCCAAGACCTGTGTTGCATGCATCAGTGCACAATTCAAACATTTTGTTAAAATCTGTACTGGCTAAAAGGGGTGTGGCTGATAAAATTTGCCTCAACATAACAAAACCCTTTTGACAGGCATTTGACCAGACCACTTTTTCTGATTTTGTTTTCTGGCATAGATCTGTGATAGGAGCCACAGTGTCACTGAAACCTCACACATTTTTTATAATAGTTAACCAGACCTAGAAAAGATTGAGCCTTTGTATTAGTTTTGGAGACCGGCCAATTCAAATAACTTCCATTTTCAGGGGATCTGGGTGGACTTGGCCTCCACCCACCCAGTGACCCAGGTCAAGGATCTCTGCTGTCCTTATTGTCTGCTTTGACACCTTGATTGTGAGTCGTGCCTCCTTGAGGCTTTTCAATACCTTCCCCGCATGTGTGTGTGTTCCTCCCAAGGATTGCTAAATATAGCAATATCATCCACGTAGCTGAGAGCAAAATCCTGGAACCACTGTAGTACCTGATTAACCAGCCTCTGAAATGTGGCTCCTGCATTAATCAATCCGAAGGGTGATGCCCAAAACTCAAAAAGTCCACAATCAGTAATGAAGGTGGACGTTTTTTCTGTGACTCAGTTTCCAAGGGAATTTGTCAGTATCCCCTTAGTTAAATTTACAGTGGTTAAATAGTTGGGTCTGCTACATTTATCTAACTTATCGTCCACATGAAGGATGGGGTAAGCATTGGAGACTGTAACCACATTAAATTTTCTATAATACACATAATACCTTCCTGCAAGCCTTTCTTTGGGATTAAGGGCTGGTTTACACTGGAAACTTACATCAGGATAGCTACGTTGGATGTGGAAAAAATCCAGTGCCCGCAGTGATGTAGCTGTGCCTACCTCATCCCCAGTGTGGACAGAGCTAGGTGGATGGAACAATTCTTCCGCTGACCTAGCTACCGACTCTCAAGGAGGTGAAGTAACTACAGCAACAGGAGAACCCCTCCCATCGCTGTAGTGAGTGTCTACACTGAAGCATTACACTGGTGCAGCTGCAGCAAGGAAGGACATGCAGGTTTGTGGGGATTTTGAATAGAAGGTGCAAACTATTATGGGATGCAGATGAAATTATGGGATGGAGAACACTGCATTATGGGAAGTTGACTCCATGCCCCCAGTCACCCCTGCACAACTCATTTTGGCCCCATCAGGTATTGCCAAAACTTTCGAAAAGACCCTGTACTGGATAGTGGCAAGTTGCACTTGCAAAAACAGCCCCTAATAGATTCAAAAGTAAGGGAGCAAAGAACAAGCTTTTAGGTTTATTATTTTCTCTTATTTATTTTTTTTAAAGGAAATAGAAAAAGGAAAGGGGGAAATGAGCAAGTTATTCCTTGGACACAATGGATAAAATGCAGCTTGGGAACTTATGTATGAAATATGGTTTACCCCACAAGGGGAAATGAGCAGAGGATCCGAAAGCCTCACTCACTCAGTATTTTGAGCAGGAGGAGGAGAATGCGGTGGGAGTGACCCAGGGTTGGGAAACCAGTCAGAGCTCACTTTCCCGTAGGAGATGGCCACTCAGGACCGGCTGACCTAATTACATTTCTGTTGAGATAAGAAGAGGTCTGAACCCCTGATGCAGATGGCAGAGCTCAGAATGCAAGAGAAGAAAGCCACTGAAGAGACAGAGGGTTGGGTGGAGGTGATTGAAGCAGCGGAGAGTGCACACAAGCAACAGATGGAGGCACAGCAAGTACAGCTCAGAGCGCTAGAGCTGCAGAAATGTATTCCCCAGCCTGTGGGTAATCGCCCCCAGCATTCACCCAGCTGGGACTGACTGTGCCCACCATTTAAAGACTCAGACCCTGTCTACAAAGTTTTGTCAACAAAAGCTGCCTTTTGCCGACAAAACAGGGGAGGTGTACACACCACAAAGATACTCTGCTGTTTTGCCCACAAAATAAAACCACCTCGATGAGAGGCATAAAACCTTTTGTGGCAAAGTTAAAGCAACAAAGCATCACTGCTGTTTGTTTTGTTGACATAACTGGCTTCCACCAGTATCCCACAATGCCCGCCATGACCGCTCTGCTCCCTGTTTGGATCTCTGCTGCCCTGCTGGCATGCGCCCCTCCGCTTTCAAAGTTCCGGGAAGTATCTGACAGCTGAGTGTGCTGCTCCCTATGGGAAACAATTAGTGTGGAATTAGTGTGCCGCACTAGGAACACAGCAGCAGGCAGGCTGCTGGGGGGCGGGGGGGGGGGACACAGATGACACACAGCTGTGCTGCTTTGACATTCCTCGGCACGGAGAGGTCACAGAGCGGCTCAGGCTGCTGCTCCTGGCTGTGGGAGAACTCTGAGGGAATCACAGAACCATAGGGAGGCAGAGTGGGCTGCTTTGGGAGAGACTGCTGTGCTGTGCAGATGTGGGAGAGGAGTCCCCCTCCCCGTCCTGCCTCAGGATAGGTCGGTCAGCCTGCTGTCTCCCCTGCCCCACACACACCACTCTCCTCTCCCTCCCACACATACACTTCAGTTGAAAAGCAGCTGACAATCTACTAGGATGCCTCTGGAATGATGGGATTGAGAAACCTGCGTCATGTGAGGCTGTATCTGCTCCTGAGACATCGCCAAACCCTTCCCAAAGCACCCTGCAGCCAGTTGCACAGTGGCATAGCTACCCACAGTGCACTGCTCTCTGTGTTGACGCAAGAGCTGCTAGTGTGGATGCGTTCTGCTGCCACAAGAAGCTAGTGTGGACATTCAACAGCGGTTTTAATTAAAGCAGCATAACTTTTGCAGACAAAACATCATAGTGTAGACAAGGCCTCAGACTGTATAGAAGAGTATTTAGCAGCTTTTGAAAGATTGTACCAGGCCAATGGCATCCTTAAGGGCCAATGAATGTCCGCACTGGTCCCCAAAATTTTGGATCAAGTTTTCCAGGTCTGTGCTGGCATGGATCAGGGGGAAGCAATGAACTATGATAAACATAAGGAAGCTGTGTTGCTAAGGTTTCAAATTGCTCCAGAATCATACTGTGTAAAGTTAGAAACTGCAGAAGCATGACACTATTAGTCATGAGGAGTTTATGCATCAAACGGGCGATTATATAAAAAAAATGGGTGAAAGGTAAAGGGGCAGAAGGGGATTGTGGGAAACTGTGTGGTTTATTCACCCAAGAACAGTTCTTTAATCCTTGCTCAGATGAAGTCGGAGCTCCCATATGAGAAAAGTGTCCAGGCAC
>NC_050068.2:218054307-218064344 GCF_009764565.3 Dermochelys coriacea
TCCCTTGCCTTGCCTAGGCTAGCCTTCCCTTCCCTTCCCTTCCCTTCCCTTTCCTTGCCTTCCCTTGCCTTCCCTTGCCTTGCCTTGCCTTGCCTTGTCTTGCCCTGCCTTGCCTTGCCTTGCCTTGCCTTGCCCTTCCTTGCCTTGCCTTGCCTTGCCTAGGCTAGGCTAGGCTAGCCTTGCCTTGCGTTGCCTTGCCTTGCCTAGGCTATGCTAGGATAGGCTAGCCTTGCCTTGCCTGGCCTAGGCTTGCCTTGCCTTGCCTTGCCTTGCCTTGCCTTTCCTGGGCTAGGCTAGTCTAGCCTTGCCTTGCCTTGCCTTGCCTTCCCTTGCCTTGCCTTGCCTTGCCTTGCCTTGCCTTGTCTTGCTTTACCTTGCCTAGGCTAGCCTTGCCTTCCCTTACCTTGCCTTGCCTTGCCTTGCCTTGCATTGCCTTTCCTTGCCTTGCCTTGCCTTACCTAGGCTAGGCTAGCCTTGCCTTGCCTTGCCTTGCCTAGGCTAGGCCTAGCCTTGCCTTCCCTTCCCTTCCCTTCCCTTCCCTTCCCTTCCCTTCCCTTGCCTTGCCTTGCCTTGCCTTGCCTTGCCTTGCCTTGCCTTGCCTTGCCTTGCCTTGCCTTGCCTTGCCTAGGCTAGGCTAGGCTAGCCTTTCATTGCCTTGCCTTGCCTAGGCTAGCCTTGCCCTGCCTTGCCTTGTCTTGCATTGCCTAGGCTAGGCTAGGCTAGCCTTGCCTTGCCTTGCCTTGCCTTGCCTTGCCTTCCCTTGCCTATACTTGCCTTGCCTAGGCTAGCCTAGGCTTGCCTTGCCTTGCCTTGCCTTGCCTTGCCTTGGCTAGGCTAGGCTAACCTTTCCTTGCCTTCCCTAGGCTAGGCTAGGCTAGCCATGCCTTGCCTTGCCTTTCCTTCCCTTGCCTAGGCTAGCCTTGCCTTGCCTTGCCTAGTCTAGGCTAGGCTAGCCTTGCCTTGCCTTGCCTTGCCTTACCTTGCCTTCCCTAGGCTACGCTAGGCTAGCCTTGCCTTGCCTTTCCTTGCCTTGCCTAGGCTAGGATAGCCTTGCCTTGCCTTGTCTTGCTTAGGCTAGGCTAGCCTTTTCTTACCTTGCCTTGCCTTGCCTTGGTTAGGCTATGCTTGCCTTGCCTTGCCTTGCCTTGCCTTGCCTTGCCTTGCCTAGGCTAGGCTAGCCTTGCCTTGCCTTGCCTTTCCTTGCCTAGGCTAGGCTAGCCTTTCCTTCCTTGCCTTGCCTTGCTTAGGCTAGGCTAGGCTAGGCTAGCCTTGCCTTGCCTTGCCTTGCCTTTCCTTGCCTAGGCTACGCTAGCCTTGCCTTGCCTTGCCTTGCCTTGCCTTGCCTTGCCTAGGCTAGGCTAGGCTAGCCTTTCCTTGCCTGCATTGCCTTGCCTTGCCTTGCCTTGCCTTGCCTTGCCTAGGCTAGGCTGGGCTAGGCTAGGCTAGCCTTGCCTTCATTTGCCTTGCCTAGGCTAGGCTACGTTAGCCTTGCCTTGCCTTGCCTTGCCTTGCCTTGCCTAGGCTAGGCTAGGCTTTCCTTGCCTTGCCTTGCCTTGCCTTGCCTTGCCTTTCCTTGCCTTGCCTTGCCTTGCCTTGCATTGCATTGCATTGCCTTTCCTAGCTAGCTTGCCCTTGCCTACCTAGGCTAGCCTTGCCTTGCCTTGCCTTGCCTTGCCTTGCCTTGCCTAGGCTAGGCTAGCCTTGCCTTCCCTTCCCTTCCCTTCCCTTCCCTTCCCTTCCCTTGCCTTGCCTTGCCAAGGCTAGGCTAGCCTTGCCTGCCTTGCCTTGTCTTGCCTTGCCTTGCCTTGCTTGCTTGCCTTGCCTTGCCTTCCCTTGCCTAGGCTAGGCTAGGCTAGCCTTGCCTTGCGTTGCCTTGCCTTGCCTTGCCTTGCCTAGGTTAGGCTAGGCTAGCCTTGCCTTGCCTTGCCTAGCCTAGCCTTGCCTTGCCTGCCTTGCATTGCCTTGCCTAGCCTAGGCTAGGCTAGGCTAGCCTTGGTGCCTTGCCTTGCCGATTGCGTTGCCTAGGCTATGCTTGCCTTGCCTTGCCTTGCCTTGCCTAGGCTAGCTAGCCTTTCCTTCCCTTGCCTTGCCTTGCCTTGCCTTGCCTAGGCTAGGCTTGCCTTTCCTTGCCTTGCCTTGCCTTGCCTTGCCTAGGCTAAGCTAGGCTTTACTTGCCTTTCCTTTCCTAGTCTAGTCTAGACTTGCATTGCCTTGCCTTGTCTTCCTTGCCTAGGCTAGGCTAGCCTTGCCTTGCCTTGCCTTGCCTTGCCTTGCCTAGGCTAGGCTAGGCTAGGCTAGCCTTGCCTTGCCTTGCCTTGTCTTGCCTTGCCTTGCCTAGGCTAGCCTAGGTACCCTTGCCTTGCCTTGCCTTGCCTTGCCTAGGCTAACCTTGCATTGCCTTGCCTTGCCTTGCCTTGCCTTGCCTAGGCTAGGCTAGGTTAGCCTTGCCTTGCCTTGCCTTGCCTTACCTTGCCTTGCCTTGCCTAGGGTAGCCTTGCCTTGCCTTGCTAGGCTTGCCTAGGCTAGCCTTGTGTTGCCTTTCCTTGCCTTGCCTTGCCTTGCCTAGGCTAGGCTAGGCTAGCCTTGCCTTGCCTTGCCTTGCCTTGCCTAGGCTAGGCTAGGCTAGCCTTGCCTTTCCTTGCCTTGCCTTGCCTTGCGTATGCTAGGCTATGCTAGCCTTGCTTGCCTTGCCTTGCCTTGCCTAGGCTAGGCTAGGCTAGCCTTCCCTTGCCTTCTCTTGCCTTGCCTAGGCTAGCCTTGCCTTGTCTTGCCTTGCCTTGCCTTGCCTTGCCTAGGCTAGACTAGCCTTCCCTTGCCTTGCCTTGCCTAGCCTTGACTTACCTTGCCTTGCATTGCCTAGGCTAGGCTTGCCTTGACTTGCCTTGCCTTGCCTTGCCTTACCTAGGCTAGTCTAGCCTTGCCTTGCCTTGCCTTGCCTAGGCTAGGCTAGGCTAGCCTTGCCTTGCCTTGCATAGGCTAGGCTAGGCTAGCCTTGCCTTGCCTTGCCTTGCCTTGCCTACGCTAGGCTAGGCTAGGCTAGCCTTCCCTGGCCTTGCCTTCCCTTGCCTTGCCTTGCCTTGCCTTGCCTAGACTAGGCTAGCCTTGCCTTGCCTTGCCTTGCCTTGCCTTGCCTAGGCTAGGCTAGGCTAGCCTTGCCTTGCCTTGCCTTGATTTGCCTTGCCTTGCCTAGGCTAGGCTAGGATAGGCTAGCCTTGCCTTTCCTAGGCTAGGCTAGGGTAGGCTAGCCTTTCCTTTCCTTGCCTTCCCTTGCCTTGCCTAGGCTAGCCTTAGCTTGCATTGCCTTGCCTTGCCTTGCCTTTCCTTGCCTAGGCTAGGCTAGGATAGGCTAGCCTTGCCTTTCCTAGGCTAGGCTAGGGTAGGCTAGCCTTGCCTTTCCTTGCCTTCCCTTGCCTTGCCTTGCCTTGCCTAGGCTAGGCTAGGCTAGGCTAGCCTTGCCTTGCCTTGCCTTGCCTTGCCTACGCTAGGCTAGGCTAGGCTAACCTTCCCTGGCCTTGCCTTCCCTTGCCTTGCCTTGCCTTGCCTTGCCTAGACTAGGCTAGCCTTGCCTTGCCTTGCCTTGCTTTGCCTTGCCTATGCTAGGCTAGGCTAGCCTTGCCTTCCCTTGCCTTGCCTTGCCTTGCCTAGGCTAGCCTTAGCTTGCCTTGCCTTGCCTTGCCTAGGCTAGCCTAGGCTAGCCTTGCCTTCCTTGCCTTGCCTTGCCTTGCCTTGCATTGCCTTTCCTGGCTAGGCTTGCCTTGCCTTAGCTAGGCTAGGCTAGCCTTGCCTTGCCTTGCCTTGCCTTGGCTAGGCTAGCCTTGCCTTCCCTTCCCTTCCCTTCCCTTCCCTTCCCTTCCCTTCCCTTCCCTTGCCTTGCCTTGCCTTTGCTTGCCTTGCCTTGCCTTCCCTTGCCTTGCCTTGCCTTGCCTTGCCTTGCCTTGCCTTGCCTAGGCTAGGCTAGGCTAGCCTTTCCTTGCCTTGCCTTGCCTAGGCTAGCCTGCCTTCCCTTGCCTTGGCTAGGCTAGGCTAGGCTAGCCTTGCTTTACCTTGCCTTGCCTTGCCTTGCCTTCCCTTGCCTATACCTTGCCTTGCCTAGGCTAGCCTAGGCTTGCCTTGCCTTGCCTTGCCTTGCCTTGCCTTGGCTAGGCTAGGCTAACCTTTCCTTGCCTTCCCTAGGCTACGCTAGGCTAGCCATGCCTTGCCTTGCCTTTCCTTCCCTTGCCTAGGCTAGCCTTGCCTTGCCTTGCCTAGTCTAGGCTAGGCTAGCCTTGCCTTGCCTTGCCTTGCCTTACCTTGCCTTCCCTAGGCTACGCTAGGCTAGCCTTGCCTTGCCTTTCCTTGCCTTGCCTAGGCTAGGATAGCCTTGCCTTGCCTTGTCTTGCTTAGGCTAGGCTAGCCTTTTCTTACCTTGCCTTGCCTTGCCTTGGTTAGGCTATGCTTGCCTTGCCTTGCCTTGCCTTGCCTTGCCTTGCCTAGGCTAGGCTAGCCTTGCCTTGCCTTGCCTTTCCTTGCCTAGGCTAGGCTAGCCTTTCCTTCCTTGCCTTGCCTGCTTAGGCTAGGCTAGGCTATGCTAGCCTTGCCTTGCCTTGCCTTGCCTTCCTTGCCTAGGCTACGCTAGCCTTGCCTTGCCTTGCCTTGCCTTGCCTTGCCTAGGCTAGGCTAGGCTAGCCTTTCCTTGCCTTGCATTGCCTTGCCTTGCCTTGCCTTGCCTAGGCTAGGCTGGGCTAGGCTAGGCTAGCCTTGCCTTCATTTGCCTTGCCTAGGCTAGGCTACGTTAGCCTTGCCTTGCCTTGCCTTGCCTTGCCTTGCCTAGGCTAGGCTAGGCTTTCCTTGCCTTGCCTTGCCTTGCCTTTCCTTGCCTTGCCTTGCCTTGCCTTGCATTGCATTGCATTGCCTTTCCTAGCTAGGCTTGCCTTGCCTTACCTAGGCTAGGCTAGCCTTGCCTTGCCTTGCCTTCCCTTGCCTTGCCTAGGCTAGGCTAGCCTTGTCTTCCCTTCCTTTCCCTTCCCTTCCCTTCCCTTCCCTTGCCTTGCCTTGCCTAGGCTAGGCTAGCCTTGCCTTGCCTTGCCTTGTCTTGCCCTGCCTTGCCTTCCGTTGCCTTGCCTTGCCTTGCCTTGCCTTGCCTTCCCTTGCCTAGGCTAGGCTAGGCTAGCCTTGCCTTGCGTTGCCTTGCCTGGCCTAGGCTACCCTTGCCTTGCCTTGCCTTTCCTGGGCTAGGCTAGGCTAGCCTTGCCTTGCCTTGCCTTGCCTAGCCTAGCCTTGCCTTGCCTTGCCTTGCATTGCCTTGCCTAGACTAGGCTAGGCTAGGCTAGCCTTGCCTTGCCTTGCCTTGCGTTGCCTAGGCTAGGCTAGCCTTGCCTTGCCTTGCCTTGCCTTGCCTTGCCTAGGCTAGGCTAGCCTTTCCTTCCCTTGCCTTGCCTTGCCTTGCCTTGCCTAGGCTAGGCTTGCCTTTCCTTGCCTTGCCTTGCCTTGCCTTGCCTAGGCTAAGCTAGGCTTTACTTGCCTTTCCTTTCCTAGGCTAGTCTAGACTTGCATTGCCTTGCCTTGTCTTCCTTGCCTAGGCTAGGCTAGCCTTGCCTTGCCTTGCCTTGCCTTGCCTTGCCTAGGCTAGGCTAGGCTAGGCTAGCCTTGCCTTGCCTTGCCTTGTCTTGCCTTGCCTTGCCTAGGCTAGCCTAGGTACCCTTGCCTTGCCTTGCCTTGCCTTGCCTAGGCTAACCTTGCCTTGCCTTGCCTTGCCTTGCCTTGCCTTGCCTTGCCTAGGCTAGGCTAGGTTAGCCTTGCCTTGCCTTGCCTTGCCTTACCTTGCCTTGCCTTGCCTAGGGTAGCCTTGCCTTGCCTTGCTAGGCTTGCCTAGGCTAGCCTTGTGTTGCCTTGCCTTGCCTTGCCTTGCCTTGCCTTGCCTAGGCTAGGCTAGGCTAGCCTTGCCTTGCCTTGCCTTGCCTTGCCTAGGCTAGGCTAGGCTAGCCTTGCCTTTCCTTGCCTTGCCTTGCCTTGCGTATGCTAGGCTATGCTAGCCTTGCCTTGCCTTGCCTTGCCTTGCCTAGGCTAGGCTAGGCTAGCCTTCCCTTGCCTTGTCTTGCCTTGCCTAGGCTAGCCTTGCCTTGTCTTGCCTTGCCTTGCCTTGCCTTGCCTAGGCTAGACTAGCCTTCCCTTGCCTTGCCTTGCCTAGCCTTGACTTACCTTGCCTTGCATTGCCTAGGCTAGGCTTGCCTTGCCTTGCCTTGCCTTGCCTTGCCTTACCTAGGCTAGTCTAGCCTTGCCTTGCCTTGCCTTGCCTAGGCTAGGCTAGGCTAGCCTTGCCTTGCCTTGCATAGGCTAGGCTAGGCTAGCCTTGCCTTGCCTTGCCTTGCCTTGCCTACGCTAGGCTAGGCTAGGCTAGCCTTCCCTGGCCTTGCCTTCCCTTGCCTTGCCTTGCCTTGCCTTGCCTAGACTAGGCTAGCCTTGCCTTGCCTTGCCTTGCCTTGCCTTGCCTAGGCTAGGCTAGGCTAGCCTTGCCTTGCCTTGCCTTGATTTGCCTTGCCTTGCCTAGGCTAGGCTAGGATAGGCTAGCCTTGCCTTTCCTAGGCTAGGCTAGGGTAGGCTAGCCTTTCCTTTCCTTGCCTTCCCTTGCCTTGCCTAGGCTAGCCTTGGCTTGCATTGCCTTGCCTTGCCTTGCCTTGCCTTGCCTTGCCTAGGCTAGGCTAGGATAGGCTAGCCTTGCCTTTCCTAGGCTAGGCTAGGGTAGGCTAGCCTTGCCTTTCCTTGCCTTCCCTTGCCTTGCCTTGCCTTGCCTAGGCTAGGCTAGGCTAACCTTCCCTGGCCTTGCCTTCCCTTGCCTTGCCTTGCCTTGCCTTGCCTAGACTAGGCTAGCCTTGCCTTGCCTTGCCTTGCTTTGCCTTGCCTATGCTAGGCTAGGCTAGCCTTGCCTTCCCTTGCCTTGCCTTGCCTTGCCTAGGCTAGCCTAGGCTAGCCTTGCCTTCCCTTGCCTTGTCTTTCCTAGGCTAGGCTAGGGAGGCTGAGAATCAAAAACTCCTAGGTTCTAACCCTGCTAATGTGGGGACTGTGGGGACCAGTGGTTAGAACTCAGGGGTGGAGGCTGGGAGCCAGGACTCCTGGGCTGTATTCCTGGTTGTGGGGGTGGAGTGGGGACCAGTGGTTAGAGCTCAGGGGGGCTGGGAGCCAGGACTCCTGGGTTCTATTTCTGGTTGTGCGGGGGAGTGGGGCCTAGGCTAGTGGGTTAGAGTCGGGGGGCCTAGGAGTCAAAGAGAAAACACCTCCCTTCTCAGCATCAATGCACATTGAAGAAGCAAGTGGCTTCTCATTCCTTAGGTTCTGACGCCATCATGTGACCATTTCATTTCACTTCTGATTGTTAAAAGTTTTGGCTACTTTGCACAGAAACGTTATTTCCTGGGGAGAGGCGGAGAAGTGGAAGCTGCATTGATTTAAAACTCCGAAAAATAGATATTCCCCAGCCAGCTCAGTCCACCCATCCCCCCTCGCTGCTGCCCCACAGCCGCGAGAACTGCTGGGTGCAAGCCCTGGGCCTTGTGTGAAGTGAATTTAGGGATGTTTTTTGATTGTTTTTCTCATTTTATATGTACTTGATCGTTTCCATGGCAAAAATATTTGTTTGAGACCATGAAAAAAGGAAGAAACCATGAAAATACCTATGGAAGAGAGGGGGGTTTCTGAAAGGCAGGGTAGAGATGGAGATTTTCATGAAGTGGGGAAAGGCCTAAGTCGGCCCTTTAGCTAGAACAAATAGGGAGGTTTCTTGTGCAGTTTCATTTTATCCAGCCCTCCCCATTCCCTCCCCCACATCCTGTAGTCCCTACTGCCCCCTCCCAACATGTGACCTAGAGCCTCCCCACTGGCAAAGCCACTTGAGACAGCCCCACTGATCTGGCCCTCCTCCCCACTGTAAAACTGCAGCGCCCCCAGCGCTCCCTCTCCTAGCTGGATCCCCTGGCAGCCACAGCTCTCTGCAGAACTGCCCTGGTTGCTCTCCTAGGTGTGTATGCAAGGACGGCTACTGGTTTCTCCTGAGAATGCCGCTGAGAAATGACTCGCCCTTCCCTAGACTGTCTCCTGTGGGCTCTGAGAAGCAGGATGGGGCCTGCATGATAAAGTCCATGCAACATTCCCCTTTCATCCCAGCCTTGGGATGTCGCCAGTAGCTGCTGTCTCCTGGTATCAGGGAAGGAACTTTCCACCCATCCAGGAGACCCCAGCCTGGAACTAAAGACAGTTTCAGGCTTCTCCTCTCTTCCTTCTTGGAATCAAGTTCATGTTTTTACCAAGCCGTAAAGCAGCCCGAACCCCCAGAGTCTGGATAAATGTCACAAGTTCCCAGTGTCTCCATGGAAGACAATTTTTAAATCCCAGATGTGTAGAAGGGCCATTTCCCGCCTCTCTTTCACACAGAAACACAATTTCCTTTGCACGGACACAGGAACAGCAAGATCTTTCTCTGTCCCTTGTGCAAAGCAGGGTGTCAAATTCCATCGAAACGTTCTCTTCTGCAACAGAAACAATGGACAAACCAAGAGAGCCTGGGCACATCCAGCCCTGGCAGCGAGATGTTCACTCCCGATTGGTTTGTGCTGCTCTTGTTGTTTCATGGAACCTCTCGGGGATGGGGAAAAGCTGAGTTCACTCCATGTTGAGGGGAAAAAAGGACTTTGAACACTGTGCCCAGTGTCACAAATTGTCTTCCATGGAGACACTGGGAACTTGTGACATTGATCCAGACTCGGGGGGCTTAGGGCTGCTTTAACTCTTGGTATTTCTCCTTCTGCCCCATGGCTGGAGCTCCCACAGGGAAACCATGGTGGGTGGCAGCCTCCCTATCAGCACCTCCCCCTCCCTCTGCAACTAGATCCAGCTCATGAACCACCAACACAGGGCTAATCATGCCGCAGACAGAAGAGAAACTGGGAGCGATTCTTTGCTGTCAGCCATAGAAACAGTGACCCGATTCTACCACAGTGCACGTGCTGGGGAAAGCTGGGCTTTACAGGCAGGTAGAAATAGGAGGTCCTAGAAACACCTGGAGCGCCCCCCTCCCACACTTCTGGCACCAGGTCCAGGTGTTGAGCTGCTCACAGCACCCCCCACCACCATGATCTTCCAGCGGGGGATTGCAGCACCCCCCACCCAATGCAGGGAAGAGGGCTGAGTGTATCTCTGCACCCTGAGTCCAGGGCGCACGCGCTCTCTGGCCCACACATCAAATCTGACCCTGCTGCAAAGTGACCCTTATGAACCAGCAACCTCCAGGACAGCAGGATTGGCTCTCAGAGCAGGGAATGTGTCCCCCATGCTGCTGTTAGGCCTTTACAACATCCTCTGGCAAGGAGTTCCACAGGTTGTGTGAAGAAACACTTCCTTTGGTTTATTTTAAACCTGCTGCCTATTCATTTCATTTGGTGACCACTAGTTCTTGTATCAGGAGTAAATAACACTTTCTTATCTACTTTCTCCACACCAATCATGATTTTATAGACCTCTATTATATCCCCCCTTAGCCGTCTCTTTTCCAAGTTGAAAAGTCCCGGTCTTATTAATCTCTCCTGATACGGAAGCTGTTCCATACCTCTCATCATTTTTGTCCTTTTCTGTACCTTTTCCAATTCCAGTAGATCTTCTTTTAAGATGGGGCAACCCCATCTGCTCACAGTATTCAATATGTGGGTGTCCCATGGATTTATGTAGGGGCACCCCGGCTTGTGGTAGATAGAGAAAGAAAAGACAAACAGGGACCCAGCCCCACTACAGTGATCCCATGGACAAGAACCTGGTTGGGAGTGGGGTGAAGGTTTCCTCTGGACAAAGGGAAGCTGAAATCCCGCAGTGTCCTGGAATTTAAGCAGTGCAAGCTTCCAACCCTGGACGGGTGGGGGCTGAGATGCATCAGCAGCAGGTTGGGATGGAGGAAGCTGGAGAGTACATCAATCCTAAGCTACGTTTCTGCTTGGTTTTTTTGGTAGGTTAAATGAACGCAGCCTCTGCTCCGGTCTCTCCCAGCTTAAGGGCCTAACGTCGCTTTGCACAATGAT